>NC_134484.1:189652971-189817971 GCF_040206685.1 Ascaphus truei
GCAATAAAGCCACCAAGAAAAGACATTGCTGTGTGGATTCATGTCTCTGGGTATGAGGAGTGTCAGTGAGGGTCCATTCTCTGAAGACCCCAGAGGATCCTTACTGGCTGGAGTCATTGCACCATCTGGAGATACAAAGGTAATCTGTCCCCCTCCTGTCACTGTCCTGGTTCTCCCCACACCACCGCGGAGCCCTCAGCCCTCCTGTTGCCAGCAGGTTGCAGCACCCAGACCGCATGTAGTAACCCAAAAGGAGAGCACCCCCCATCTCACTTAGGGGGGGATGGGATAAAAGGGTTACATTTGGAGGCGCTGCAGAGAGGACCTGCTCCCCAGGACAGGACAGGTTTTACCAACGGGACAGGTTTTCAGAGACAGTGAACCATGCAGCAGTTTCTGAGACTTTGGCAGCAGCATGCAGACTTTCCAGAGAGGTGATCTCTCCCTGAAGCTTCCCCTGGGAGGGGGTTACCCTAAAAAGAGACATTACTATGTTGTGGAGACTTCCTTGAGGCTTCACCAAGGAAGCGTGGATACCCATCTACAAGCAAATAGGATTTGGGGCAACTAACTGATGTTTCACCAGTGATGTGTGCTTACCCTGCCTATCAGTACTCCATGAAGAAAATAGTGGGCCGGTTCCTGAGGCTACACCAGGGAGCTGGCTGCCCATTATTGGCACTGCAGAGGGGGCAACTACCTGAGACTACAGCAGGGAGGAGTGGTGACCCTTCTGCACCCACCACGAAGTTAGCATCAAGGGTACAGGGAC
Source organism: Ascaphus truei (assembly GCF_040206685.1). NCBI lineage: Eukaryota > Metazoa > Chordata > Amphibia > Anura > Ascaphidae > Ascaphus > Ascaphus truei. The sequence goes on from NC_134484.1 coordinate 189,653,744, forward strand.
TCTGAGGTGAGATCAGAGACCCCTGTGCACCCAGCAATAACAGGACTATTGCGGTAATGGTTCGGGAGGCGTTCCCTGAAGCTACCCCAGGGCGCGTGGTACTCTGCAAAAAGAATTGTGCTTTACTTTGCGTGGCCCCTTACTGAAGAAAAGTGGGTCACGCCTGTCTCACAAGTCCTCACAAGATGGCGGTTTTGCTCTTAAGGAGACCGTGTGGTGCTGGACTTTGTGCTTTAAAATGGCGGCTCCAGATCACTGGGGGCCGCATGAACTCTTATTCTACCTCAAGATGGCACTTCCCGCCTTACCAGGGAAGCCATGTGCTCTTCTGCAAAAGTTGCATCCACTTGCAAGCTTTTGCTGCTCTACAGTTTGCAGAAAACAGTGGGAACTACTGAAACCCCTCCCCCTTTGCTTGCTCTGGATTGGACTATACTATTTACCAGGGGGAGGAGCTGGGTGTGCCTGGAAGGAGCACACAGGAAGTGAGGAGCCAGATGCACTTCCACTTCAAACACTGGTGGTTGTGTCTGCTAAGCTGCCTTACTTGCTCCACTATGAGAGAATGTGGCCTAGTGTGAACTTTGGGCCAGTGTGCTGAAAAGTCTGTCAGCATCTACAGAGGAGTTTGGGTGAGTGCTTTCCCAAACCCTGGCAATATCACCCCGCCCCAGAACTGTGTTCAGTGTGCCACTTACTGAGTAGCCAACCGTCTGAGCCTCGCGGGGATGCACCACCTTCACACTGCGAGGTGCGTCCTACTGCGCTCCGGTAAGCTGCTCCAGGATGGAGAAATCTGTGAGTTGGAGGCTGATGACATCACTGAGGTCCCTGCCATTACCTCCACCGTACCCGAGTATGCTGCAGAGCTGCCGGTTCCAGTAATCATTGCTGGCGCCTTCCGACAGATCCACGCTGTCAGCGTGGGTGCTACAACCCCTGAGGTACCGGTCGGGGCCTCCAACGCTCCCGAGTTGCCGCTCATTCTACCGGTGCCTGTTCCTAAGGCTGGCACCAATACGGATGTCCGCGATGTGACATCACTTACCCTCCGCCGCCATGAGATGCGCGAGGCCCGCGCACAGGCAGTCGCGTATGTGAGAGAGGCGGAACGCCACTACGACGCACTGGGGCTGATGGGAGAAGTTCTTCCGGGATTGGCGGCCGGCACTACTCGGGATGCCAGCCCCAGTGTACTTGTTGCTGCTCCATCACTGGGAGAAGGGAAGGCCGCAAAACCGTCCGGCCTGATGGGTGTGACATCTGCTGTTACCTCCCCGGTGAGTACTAAATCTTCAGACTATTTTTCCCTGCCCTGCCGGGGGATAAAAGAAGAACGGAGCTCCCATGATGCTGCAGCCGCAGTTGCGGCTGAATTGAGTGCTGACAGAGGCTCTGGCTCTGCTAGAGGCTCTGGCTTGTAATGAGTCAGAGTTAGAGTTCAAATTGGGACATACCCCCTAAATTAGTGTGTCAGATATTCAGTTGGTGTTAGCTAGTGAGTTAGAGAGTGAGTGGTTCCAGGATCTTTCTCCCTCTACCCATGCCTGGGTTGGAGGGAGGGGGGGCAAAGAATATCATGCTACTAGTCAGGGCTCTGAGCTAGGTTGAGAAAGGACTGATCATGAAAGACTGTTTCTCTGTGCTGGAGCTATCTGCAATAAAGCCACCAAGAAAAGACATTGCTGTGTGGATTCATGTCTCTGGGTATGAGGAGTGTCAGTGAGGGTCCATCCTCTGAAGACCCCAGAGGATCCTTACTGGCTGGAGGTACTGCACCATCTGGAGATACAAAGGTAATCTGTCCCCCTCCTGTCACTGTCCTGGTTCTCCCCACACCACCGCGGAGCCCTCAGCCCTCCTGTTGCAGCACCCAGACCGCTTGTAGTAACCCAGAAGGAGAGCACACCCCATCTCACTTGGGGGGGTGGGATTAAAGGGTTACAGCAGCAAGAGGCAGAAAGCTGCCTGCACTTACAAGAGGGTTACAAAACCAACTACAAATAAACGAGAAAGCTCCATGTTTTTACTTTCAGCTCTATATTTGCCTTTCTTTGAGCTGCTTGCATAGTGCATGGATAACTGTATTTTCTGTCAAAACAAACACATTGTTTGCCTACATCTAAACCTCCCTAATCCTATAATTGAAATAACTTCTTTAACAATATCCAAGAAGAGCAGGGGGACTAGATAGTGCAGTGTTCTGACATAGACACATACTGTATCTTCTTACCTTTAAAGAGGTTGTTTGTGGAGATGTGCTAAATGTTGGCAGTACTTTGCGAAGTATGCAAAATTGACCCTTGATTTTTTTAGTACCACCAAAATTCCCAACGTTGATCTGGGGAAGGGAAGGAGGCAGGCTGGGGAGAGAGATGCAAACTACCAGTATATTCATATTATTTGAGTTAGCATATTTCCCAGGTATGACAGCTGTGTTCACAGGTATCTATCCACATGTTGTATACTGTATGTAGTGTGGCAGGACGGCCTCGCGGCGGGGTCAGTAAGACGCTAGACACGATGGGAAACTTTAAACACTAGTGGTTTATTAGCCACAACCAAAATAAGAACGGGTGCACTGTCCCTTTAAGAAACGACTTTCTTGAAAATTAAAGCCTAGTCCCGTTAGGGACACTAACTCACTTCTTGAGCCCTTACTAACAGGACAGCCAGCTAATCTGGTCATGCCCAAAACATGCTACACAAAGGATAACGATACGTATAAGAATAAAGTCTTATCTGTTTTGCCGCTCCAGTAGCAACAGGAACACGGTTCCCGGGGAGCAGGCTGTGTCCAGCCTCGCAGCGATCTTGATCTTTATCCTGGGTTGGGGTCCCAGCTGGTCCCAGCAGCCTAGCTCCTCGCAGGACTGGGGGACCAGATCAACAGCAACGGCTTCCCAGCCGGGAGAGTTCTCTCCACCTTCCTGTGGAAAAACAAGCTTACCTTGTGTGAGCAACTTCCTGCTTTTTAAAGCACTTGTTTCACTGATAGTTCAGCCCCTGTTTAATCAGGCTGCAGGTGTGCTTCATTCTGTCTGAGGAGATTAACACTCTGTGAACTGGCTGCAGCGTCTCTCCATTCACTATTCCAGCCTACTGAGTTAGTGACTCTGTCACAGTAGCCATATAGCGCCTGGCTACTAAATTCTCTGTCCTAGTACCATAAGTCCTGGAAAGAGCAGGCAGTGCTAGGGTTAAATCCCTCTCACATGGCTTAGCATGTGAGCTTCATCCTTCAAATGTTATTTTGTTGTAGTTCTCAGGCAGGTGCCTGAAGACGGTTGGAGTCACATGCCAGGGGGGTGGGCTTACTCTGGTGGTCTTGCCCAGTTGCTGGAGCTTAGGAGTGGGGCAGACCCCTGATATACAAGATGGCACCCATGCAAATGTGTGGTGGGAGTCTGCTGTACTGCAAGTGTTCTGTTCTACCCTGGGTGTAGCTCAGTGTTCCTGCCCTGCCTATGAGGGAAGGCAGGCTCTGTGTCCAATTACAGTGACACAGGGGTGGTGCCTATTGGAGCTCTTTAGTGCACTGCACTTCCTGTATTTAGGCAGTGTCTCACCCCTCATGAGTGAGACCAGTCTGACCCAGCAAACTGCCAGGGCTCTGGCAGGTTTTGTGGCCCTCCCTTAGGGGAGAGGTGTGGGCGACTATTCCCCTTATTCCATCAGGGAGTAAGGGAAGAGCAAGGACAGCTTCTAGGGCCCCAACTAGGAGTGGTGTCCAGGGACTTCCTTTGGGTTGGTAACCTACTATGTGCGGCTTAAGATCGGCCGCTATGATGGGCAGCATGTTCATGGAGGCTGTAATAAAGGATGCCGTGTATAAAGAACGCTTCTGTCCTGATTGTGGAGTCATTCGGGAAGAAGGTGCACACAGAGGCTCTCTTTCAGAGACTCCTCCCTACTACGCTGGGGGTCTGGAAGAGATGGAGGCGCTGTAGCAATAGTGAGTATGACTCAGCTATACCTCACGAGCCAGTCCTGATGCCATCCCTTATATCATCGCGGGAGACTCAGGAGTCCTGTAAGCCGGCAGGTGCACCACACTACACCTTATGTAATATGGGTTGGGTTCCTGGAGATAGGGCTCATATGAGATTGGGCCAGGGAAACACCGTTACATGTATATCAAAGACTGCAGCTATGAGACTGGGGCAAAACATGTGCAAATATACTGTACTGCACCAGATTTATCAATGGGAATGTGTTTCTTTCATATTGTACATGTGCTGCAGTTTTTTTAAGTGAAACTTCCTTAGTGGCACCTCATTCGAACTGGGGCAAAAATGAATTGTGGAGACAGAAATGAAACGGATGTGACGTCAGTGCTGGCAGTTGAGGCCGGGCTGTGTTCTGGCTCAGCCCGACCCCAACACTGACATCACACCCGCTCCACAAATCAGATGCGGCGGCGGCGGCGATAGCGGCTAATGGCCCCCGCTCCCCCCACATGGCTGATGACATATGCGGCGGCGGCGATAGCCGCCGGCGCCACTCCTAACGGCCGCCATTCCCCCCGCACATCCGCTGCCAAGCCGCGCATGCTCAGTAATCATGGGGACTGGAGGAAAGCCACGCATGCGCAGAAGCGGTTGGCAGCGGCGCCGTTCCCCGCCCGCTGCCACGGCTGTTGACGTGTTGCCGTTCCCCGTCTGCTGCCCGGGACAGCAGAGACCGCCCGACCGGGACAGCCCCCCCCCCACCCTTTCCTAACCCGAATGGGACCTCCCTCCCAGCCCACACATGGGCCCGCCTAACTTCCACTACCGCTGCCATGCCGCGCATGCGCAGAAGCGGCTGGCAGCGGCGCCATTCAGCCCTCCAGTGACGCGGGCGTTTGCGGGCCCCCCAGGAAGCGGTGGTACAAAAACCCGGGCGCAACCCGCGCGGACCCCCCCCCCGGACCCCCCACACACTGATGGACCCCCCCGGACCCCCCACACACTGACGGACCCCCCCACACACTGACTGACCCTCCCACACACTGACTGACCCCCCCCAGACCCCCCCACACACTGACAGACCCCCCCAGACCCCCACACACACTGACTGACCCCCCCAGACCCCCACACACACTGACTGACCCCCCCAGACCCCCACACACACTGACTGACTCCCCCAGACCCCCACACATACTGACTGACCACCCCAGACCCCCACACACACTGACTGACCCCCCAGAGACCCACACACACTGACTGACCCCCCCAGACCCCCACACACACTGACTGACCCCCCCAGACCCCCACACACACTGACTGTCCCCCCAGACCCCCAAACACACTGACTGACCACCCCAGACCCCCACACACACTGACTGACCCCCCCAGACCCCCACACACACTGACTGACCCCCCCAGACCCCCACACACACTGACTGTCCCCCCAGACCCCCAAACACACTGACTGACCACCCCAGACCCCCACATACACTGACTGACCCCCCAGAGACCCACACACACTGACTGAACCCCCCAGACCCCCACACACACTGACTGACCCCCCCAGACCCCCACACACACTGACTGACCCCCCCAGACCCCCCACACACACTGACTGACCCCCCCAGACCCCCACACACACTGACTGACCACCCCAGACCCCCACACACACTGACTGACCCCCCCAGACCCCCACACACACTGACTGACCACCCCAGACCCCCACACACACTGACTGAACCCCCCAGACCCCCACACACACTGACAGACCCCCACACACACTGCCTGACCCCCCCAGACCCCCACACACACTGCCTGACCCCCCCAGACCCCCACACACACTGCCTGACCCCCCCAGACCCCCACACACACTGCCTGACCCCCCCAGACCCCCACACACACTGACCCCCCCAGAGCCCCACACACACTGACTGACCCCCCCAGACCCCCACACACTGACCCCCCCAGACCCCCACACACACTCACAGTCACACGCACACTCAGTCACACACACTCAGTCACACTCACACGCACACTCAGTCACACGTACACTCAGTCACACTCAGTCACACGCACACTCAGTCACACTCACAGTCAGACGCACACTCAGTCACACTCAGTCAGACGCACACGCAGTCACACGCACACGCATAGTCACACGCACAGTCAAATGCACACGCTCAGTCACACGCACACGCTCAGTCACACGCACACTCTCAGTCACACGCACACTCTCAGTCACACGCACACTCAGTCACACGCACACTCTCAGTCACACGCACACTCTCAGTCACACACACACTCTCAGTCACACGCACACTGTCACACGCGGAATTCACACTGCCTGACCCCCCCAGAGCCCCACACACACTGACTGACCCCCCCAGACCCACACACACTGACCCCCCCAGACCCCCACACACAGTCACACACACACTCAGTCACACACACTCAGTCACACTCACACGCACACTCACAGTCACACGTACACTCAGTCACACTCAGTCACACGTACACTCAGTCACACTCAGTCACACGCACACTCAGTCACACTCACAGTCAGACGCACACTCAGTCACACTCACAGTCAGACGCACACGCAGTCACACGCACACGCATAGTCACACGCACAGTCAAACGCACACGCTCAGTCACACGCACACGCTCAGTCACACACACACTCTCAGTCACATGCACACTCAGTCACACGCACACTCTCAGTCACACGCACACTCTCAGTCACACGCACACTCTCAGTCACACGTACACTCTCAGTCACACGCACACTCTCAGTCACACGCACACTCTCAGTCACACGCACACTCTCAGTCACACGCACACTCTCAGTCACACGCACACTCTTAGTCACACGCACACTCTCAGTCACACGCACACTATCAGTCACACGCACACTATCAGTCACACGCACACTCTCACGCACACTCTCAGTCACACGCACACTCTCAGTCACACGCACACTCTCAGTCACACGCACACTCTCAGTCACACGCACACTGTCACACGCGGAATTCACACTGCCTGACCCCCCCAGACCCCCACACACACTGACCCCCCAGAGCCCCCCACACACTGACTGACCCCCCCAGACCCCCACACACTGACCCCCCCAGACCCCCACACACAGTCACACGCACACTCAGTCACACACACTCAGTCACACTCACATGCACACTCACAGTCACACGCACACTCAGTCACACTCACAGTCAGACGCACACTCAGTCACACTCACAGTCAGACGCACACGCAGTCACATGCATAGTCACATGCACAGTCAAACGCACACGCTCAGTCACACGCACACTCTCAGTCACACGCACACTCTCAGTCACACGCACACTCTCAGTCACACGCACACTCTCAGTCACACGCACACTCTCAGTCACACGCACACTCTCAGTCACACGCACACTCTCAGTCACACGCACACTCTCAGTCACACGCACACTGTCACACGCGCATTCTAAGTCAAATTTATTTGCGTTTTGTCATTGAGATTGTATTTTGATTTTTAATTAAAACATCACCAACACCAACACCAACACAAATACAATTTCTGTGACAAAAGTCATAGAAGTTTCACTTACTATGCGCGTGCACAGCACACAGCTTTTTTTTCAATAGTTTTACAGTCAGGGGATTTTGGTAAACGACCCTGTAAGGGAGTGAAGAGGTTAACTCCCTTCCCAGACAACAAGGGTGCCGGATTGTACACCTGAACAGGGAGGTGTGCACAATCAACTCCTGATGGAGCAGGGATAAAAGACAGGAAGCTATCAGAAACAGAGAGACTGCTTTTCTCCACAGAGAGAGAGGAAGTGAAATTTCTCCCCGCCAGGAGTCTGGCTGTTATGGACCATAGGACTGAAGGAAGCAGGCCTGTGGGGACCAGCTATGAATAACACCCTGGATAAAGATCGCTCCCCAGAACCGGCGTTCCTAAAGGAGTGAAGGAGCGATACGGAGACCCTGCGAAGGAATCCCTGCAATTCAGATAAAACGGGAATAGGATTTTATTTTATTATTTTGTGTTTTTCCTTAATGGGGCAGTAGCCCCAATGTTTTGGTGCTGTTTGGTGGGAAATAACTGAATTATGTTTAAGGTTCATCCTCAGTCTGTGCATCTATCTGCCCTCTATCAGGCTGCTCCACCTCCATCACAGACCCTCTAAGTATCTGGCCATGTCAGTATTTCTTTACCCTCTCCTTCGGAACCCACGTCATGTTGTCACATCAAGTTCTTAACCAATCACACATTCACCAATGTACTAAATCACGAGTGGCCGACCTTTCTCCAGGCGTGTACAGATTTCTGGCCAAGCCACTGTCCTACTGCCCCCTATATCCAGTTTAAATTAATAGCTAAACCTAAATGAAATAACGGCAAAAGTAAACCAGGATATTAAAAACATTAAAATATTACAAACATTTTTTTATTGAGAAGAGAAGAAAAAATCTATAAATCCTAATGTAGCCCTTTTTGTGAACGCCTGCAATAAGGAACTACTGTGGTGCATGTACCTGTGTCCTCAGGAGCTCTGAGCCTCCGCTATTTGGGAGCCTGGGGTCATACCTCTATTAATCGCGGTGCAGCGCCTCCACTTGCCCAGGATCCCCATGATAGAGATTATACCCTGAGCAAGAACATCACAACAGCATTATGCAACAGCAACCTTTTATATATCATGCATAAAGAACAAATGATCTGCAGAATAAACATATAACATTACACACACACACCGTGGCTCGGCCACACCTTATTAGGGATAATGTCCTGTACATAGGTGGCTCTGCCACTCTCCCTAGGAGTATGTCTTATAACTAGTATAGGTATGGTACCATAGGATTTGCACAGTTGGCCCAATTAGTTAGTGGGAGGCGGGATCAGCGCCTGGTGACCGGTATAGGTGCACTTATAAACAATGATACCTTCCGGTCACTGCGATGACCATCACACTCCACGCAGGGTCCTAGCGTTGCTCCAGCCTTTCGCCGTCACTCCTTGCTGCAGCGCCGTCTGTATCCAATCCAAGATGGCGGCCGCAGCTCCGCAGCCAAATCACACTAATGGGAAATGTCCCTACCAACTAAGGCCGTCCTTATAAAACAGCACCCTACGATGACATGGAAATACTCCTCGGGCCGGGGGAATACCTTTCACCTAAGCGGACGGGTCACTGACCCTCCGCTCGCGCACACGAGGTTCCGCCAACCTCCTCCTTCACCTCCCTCTCTGCTCTGACCCACCGCCCACACGCATCCTGTTCCTCTATCCAGAGTCTTGCACCCGATTGGTCCTCAGCCTCAGCTGCCTCTCTCACAGTTCGGAGTTCAGAGTTCAACCCCCAAAGTCTATACAGATTGGTTGCCCTTCGCGCGCTTCTCTCGCACATGCGCAGCCTAACTTGTACACAGTGACCTTGCTGACAAAAGAACAATATGGTGCTTCCTTTGTGAATGCCAGCGCGGAACATATATATATATGCACATCCTTACATTCTCCCCTCTCCAGAATCCAACGTCCCCGCTGGACTACCTAAACCACATATATATATATCTATTTACACGACACTTCTCCCTTAAATCAGGTTACACATATCATTGAGCAGCACTACCATAGATTGCATTCTATGCCGAGCCCACTGCTGAGCCTCATAATGGGGTGCCCCAAATTGGTCATATGCCATTCGCATGGGAGGCTGACTGGTTCTTTGACTTCGCCGGGGTTGATTCTCCTCTGCTTCCTCTGCAGAGTGTCCAGTCTCAACTGGTATTTCCATCTCTACCCTGGAGGGGTTATCAGCCTTAGTACAGTCTCTCTGGGGTGTGAAACAGGGACTTTGTGGATCTAGGGACTGACTCACTGGAGTCAAATGGTCAATGTTCGGGCCAAGAGGCTCTTTACCCGTAGCTCCTTCGGGAGATGCCCCCGCGGCCGGAAGGCCCCTTTGAGAGGTTCCTTCCATCGGATCCTCAGAGGTGGCTAATTCTACAGTCTCTAAGCCATCCTCTAGGATCCCAACTTCTCCATCAATTGGTGTAGCAGGTAGTTCCAACTCGTCGTTCCCTACTTGAGGTATGGGAAGTAGATGATTCCTATGCCACACTTTTACGCGGCCTTCAGAGTCCTTTATCCGATACACGGGAAGGCCAGGCATTTGTGACTCCACTTCGTACACACCTTCCCGCCACCGGTCCGCCAATTTATGTTTCCCCGGAACACCTAAGTTGCGTAAGAGGACCGCATCTCCGGGGTGAATTTCCTTGTGACGTACTTTGTGATCGTAGCGCCTTTTATTTCCCGCATTCAATTGCGCTGTCGTTCGTTCAGCCAACTTATAAGCCAGCTGTAAACTGTCCCTTAGCCGCTGCACATATCGAAAATGCATTCGGTTGGATACCCCATCGGTAGATATCCGCAAGCGTACATCCACCGGTAACCGGGCTTCTCTTCCGAACATCAAAAAATACGGAGTGTACCCTGTGGACTCATGTCGGGTACAATTATACGCATGTACCAATGCCTCGACGTGTTTACTCCACTCCGTCTTTTGCGGGCTCGTCAAAGTTCCTAGCATATCTAACAAAGTGCGATTGAACCGCTCGGGCAAAGCATCCCCTTCGGGGTGGTACGGGGTAGTACGCGACTTGGCAATGTTCAGTAGTGTGAGCAACTCCCGTATCAGTGTACTCTCAAAATCTCTGCCCTGGTCAGAGTGAAGACGATTGGGTAACCCATAGTGAATTAAATATTTCTCCCACAGTACTCGGGCCACCGTTACAGCCTTCTGGTCTTTCGTAGGGAACGCTTGGGCGTACCTAGTGTAGTGGTCAGTGATCACGAGAACATTACTAACGCCCCGACTGTCGGGCTCGATACAGAGAAAATCCATACACACCAAATCCATGGGGCCCGAGCTTTTCAGGTGTGCCATGGGCGCCGCCCTGGTGGGCAGTGTCTTCCTCTGTAAACAGCGATTACACCTCCGACAATGCTGCTCCACAGACTCCCTCATTCTAGGCCAATAGAACCTATCCTGTAGTAGCCCAAATGTCTTGTCAATGCCCAGGTGTCCATGGTCATCGTGAAGGGCCCGGAGGACTAGGGTTCTCAAGCGTTCCGGCAAAAACAGCTGACGCCGATCGGGATGGTTATGATAGGGAATCACCCGATATAACAAACAATTGTCCATTTCGAACTTCCCAAACTCATTTGACAGGAGTTTCACCAAGTCTTTGGGAGCGCGCTTCAGTATAGAAGGGTTATCTTGTTGTACCGCTTGACGGGCTAGCTCCACTATGGGGTCTTGAGTTTGATAATGCACTAGATCCCTCCACGAGATGATATTATCTTCAGTGATATTCATCCCTTCTTGACCTTGATATGCCCGAGGAATGGCCCGTGAATGACATCCCAACGAATCAGCAACCCGTAATTCCGAGAAGGCTACTTGGTCGTCGACTACCGCAGCCACGGAGCAGAGGGCACGAATCCCGGGACCCGGTATCTCTTCCCAGACTTCCTCATCAGGGGTGGACTGAAGGCCAGGTCGACGAGACAGGGCGTCGGCCCCTATGTTGGTGGGTCCCGGTTTGTATTTGAGACTGAAACTATAGTTGGCCAGGGCGGCCAACCAACGGTGTCCCGTGGCATCCAATTTGGCGGATGTATTTATATAGGTCATGGGGTTATTGTCCGTGCGTACTTCGAACTGTACCCCATACAGATAGTCATGCAGCTTGTCCACCACAGCCCATTTTAGAGCCAAGAATTCCAGTTTATGGACCGGATAGTTCTGTTCGCTAGGGGTCAAGCTTCGGCTCGCATAGGCCACCGGACGTAGCCCGGTCTCATACTTCTGATGCAAAACCGCCCCTAATCCGCTAAGGCTAGCATCGACATGTAGAACATAGTCTCTTTCGGGGTCCGCGTAGGCCAAGACGGGGGCCTGAGTGAGGCTGGCCTTTAAGTTCTTGAATGCCTGTTCACATTCTGGAGTCCATGTCTTCCCAAAGGGTGTCTGCGACGAGATTCCTTTCTTTCCGGTTTCTCCCGAATATCCTTTTAGAAGATCATTCAGTCGCTTGGCCTTGCTGGAATAGCTCTCAACGAACCGCCGATAATAACCACAAAACCCCAAGAAGGACCGCAACTCTTGAACATTTTGAGGTCTGGGCCAATTCAACACCGCCTCTATCTTCCCTGGGTCGGTGGATACCCCATCAGCCGATACAATATGACCCACATACGTCACAGAGGACCGACAGAATTTGCATTTGTCCAGTGACAGTTTTAGACCCTCTCCCTGAAGTCTATCCAGCACCTTCATCAGCCTCTCGGAGTGCTCCGCTAGAGTCCGCCCGAACACGATAATGTCGTCCAAGTACACTAAGCACTCTCGCGGGTTAAGGTCTCCGAGGGTTTTTTCCATTAGTCTCTGGAACGTGGCCGGGGCACCGCAGATCCCTTGCGGCATGCGGGTAAATTGGTAAAACCCTAATGGACAGATGAAGGCCGTTTTTTCTTGGTCTTCCTGGCCCATGGGCACTTGATAATATCCGGACCTGAGGTCGAGCACACTGAACCATTTGCTCCCCGTCAGAGCATTCAGGAGATCCTCGATTCGGGGCAGTGTGTACTGATCGGGAATAGTACGGGTATTCAGAGTCCTGTAATCCACACATAGACGGACCGTCCCGTTCTTCTTGCGGACTACCACAATGGGTGAGGCGTAAGGGCTCCGAGATTCCTGCACGATGCCCGCCGTTTTCATCTCGTCGATTAATCCCCTCACTTCGTCCACATCCCTGGTGGAAAGCCGGCGGGAGCGCTCCCGGAAGGGGGTAGCGTCGCTCATTCGGATGGTATGGTGGGCGCTGCGACTGCAACCCACGTCCATATCACCAGTGGAGAACACACCCCTTCGGTCGTGTAGCTCGTTCTGCAGACTCTTCCTCCATTCATCCGGAAGTGCCAAGTCGCCGAAGTCAAACTCTAACACTGACTCGACGGTAGTAGATGAGCCCCTAGATGGTCCCGTCGAAACCTTCTCTTCGGGAGTTACTGGGTATATCCTTCCCAGCGTCTGCCGCCGGTCAATAGTCAGTGGGTACGGGGATATATTCTGCACGTACACCCCAGTGCGCCTCGGAATCTTCCCGGGCCATTCCTTGATAGAGGCCAATACTTTGTAGCCCCAACGTTGTTCGTCCTGGGCCACACTTTCCATGGTGAAGAGTTGATCCCCCCACCGTCGTCGGGGGTAACGGCAAGCGGCGACCATCATTCGTCCTTCCCCCGGGGGAATTTGAGTCGGTCCCCGTTCTTGGCTGTAAAGGACGCCATACTCTTCCTCAGTTGCAATTCTACCGCAGACCTCTTGGAGGGCGGGGCAGGCCGCTAAGGCCAGCAGTGGGGCTTCTCCCGCTTCTTGCAAAAACTGGCGGAATACTGCACGTACAATGTCAGTGTTGGTCCCCAAGATGATTGGGGCGCTGGGGTGGTCCTGAGGTTCGGGGCACACTAAGGCCTCTACTTCCATGGGATGATGTTTACCAGTATTCAGCTGAAGAATATCTAACTGCACCTTCACTACGCCGTCTATGGGGTAATCTTCATGACTCAATCCCCGTAGTCGTAAGGCGTCCGCAGATAACAACGGTAGTTGGTGCAGGTGTTGGTCGTAGAAGGGCCGGTATACGATGGTCACTTGGGATCCCGTATCCAACAATGCGGCGGCATAGATGCCCTCGATGACGACGCGAATAATGGAGGCGGGACCAATTCGGGGGTTCTGAGAGGGCAGTAACGCCTTTTTATCCTCCAGGGGTTGGCACGGCATCGATTGCGCCGGTCGGGACGACGTCCTACGCGAGGTGGGGCAGTGGGCCCGCAAATGCCCCATCTTTCCACATGCGTAACACTGCATTTGGCTAAGGTAAGCCTCGTCTCTCCTGGTTGGGGGACTCCGCCCTGGCGGGGGACGAGGTCTGGGTGTCACCGGGGTAGTGACATCCTCGGGGACTGGGTCTCCAGGTTCGGGCACGTCGGCCTTGGGGTCCACTTTCTTGGCTTCCTTACCCCCGGGCGAGGGCTTCTTCCCGGTGGCTAGGTCACGCCCTGACAACACCATTTCGTGCGCTTGGACCCGATCCATTAAATCGTGGAACGACAAGGCTTGTCCGGGCATTATGCAGCTACTGACCCGCACCGACACGGGGTGTAGGGGTAGGAGCCCCCTCAACAGCTGATTGGTGCGTATCCCGTTGGCTTCCTCCCTTGGCAACACGCCTTTTCTCACCATATTCCAAAGGTCCAGGTGTAGTCGCCTGAGGAAATCGGATACCATCTCCCCTTCCTTCTGTGCTAACGCATTAAATTTTGACATCAAAGTGTGCATGTCCACCGGAGCTCCATACGCCTTTGTCAGGCAGTAGATGAGATCTGCCGCCTCAGCTTCCGGATTGTCATCTCGGTAGTAGTGCACCATGTGGGACGCGGGGGGTCTTAAGCACTCAACGATGCGCTGCCTGCGGACCGCGTCCGTGCAGGTCCATTCAGGCAGTACCTGTTCTGTATGATCCAGCCAGTCCTCTATCCCTACTTCCCCTTGGGGTGTGGGTTTCTCACCGGAGAAGGCCTTCAACTTCCTGTACTGGAGCGACTGGGTGGTATTGTGGATAGCGGCGGCTATGGCGGGAAAAGAGGTGTCTCCCGGTAAGCTGTCCCCGACTGCAGGGTAAGCGTCCGATCTTGATAAGCTAAGTCGGTTGATGCCAGCCCGTAGGCCGGACGGGGTGGATGAGGAGCCTAGGCTCAGGGCTGCTGGCCAGCGAGGGTGCAGGCCACGGTCAGGGGATGGGTCGGGGCCTCCCGTCGCGGCACCTACGGCGGGTGCATACTCTCTCCGGGGGGTGGAAGTGGCCAGGGGCGCAGGGGTGTCCGCCTGGAGTAGGGGGCAGCGCACCCCCGGGGCCTCGGGCAGCAGCAGTATACGGGGCAACGCCTCAGGGCATATGTCTTGTTCAGTGGCATACAAGACCCGGCGCCAGGTCTGGTCGCGGTCATAGAAGTGGTCTTGTACTTGGGCATTGTCCAGGAGCGGAAGCTTTCGGACTTGCTCGGTCACGGTGCCTAGCGAGATCGTGGCGGGGACGTGACCCAGCGCGAAAACACGGTTCAAGGGAATCCCGTGCCGTTGGGCCCACTTGCGCACCTCGAGTGCCGAGGGTACCGACATGATGTGGTTGGTTGCACAATGAGACACACAAAAAAAAAATGTGGGGGAGGGGGGGCACCCCAGGTCTAAGATCTCAGCAGCGCCTCCAAATGTAGCCCTTTTTGTGAACGCCTGCAATAAGGAACTACTGTGGTGCATGTACCTGTGTCCTCAGGAGCTCTGAGCCTCCGCTATTTGGGAGCCTGGGGTCATACCTCTATTAATCGCGGTGCAGCGCCTCCACTTGCCCAGGATCCCCATGATAGAGATTATACCCTGAGCAAGAACATCACAACAGCATTATGCAACAGCAACCTTTTATATATCATGCATAAAGAACAAATGATCTGCAGAATAAACATATAACATTACACACACACACCGTGGCTCGGCCACACCTTATTAGGGATAATGTCCTGTACATAGGTGGCTCTGCCACTCTCCCTAGGAGTATGTCTTATAACTAGTATAGGTATGGTACCATAGGATTTGCACAGTTGGCCCAATTAGTTAGTTGGGGGCGGGATCAGCGCCTGGTGACCGGTATAGGTGCACTTATAAACAATGATACCTTCCGGTCACTGCGATGACCATCACACTCCACGCAGGGTCCTAGCGTTGCTCCAGCCTTTCGCCGTCACTCCTTGCTGCAGCGCCGTCTGTATCCAATCCAAGATGGCGGCCGCAGCTCCGCAGCCAAATCACACTAATGGGAAATGTCCCTACCAACTAAGGCCGTCCTTATAAAACAGCACCCTACGATGACAGGGAAATACTCCTCGGGCCGGGGGAATACCTTTCACCTAAGCGGACGGGTCACTGACCCTCCGCTCGCGCACACGAGGTTCCGCCAACCTCCTCCTTCACCTCCCTCTCTGCTCTGACCCACCGCCCACACGCATCCTGTTCCTCTATCCAGAGTCTTGCACCCGATTGGTCCTCAGCCTCAGCTGCCTCTCTCACAGTTCGGAGTTCAGAGTTCAACCCCCAAAGTCTATACAGATTGGTTGCCCTTCGCGCGCTTCTCTCGCACATGCGCAGCCTAACTTGTACACAGTGACCTTGCTGACAAAAGAACAATATGGTGCTTCCTTTGTGAATGCCAGCGCGGAACATATATATATATGCACATCCTTACACTAATTTAAAAAAAAAAAGAAGAATCTGAAAGTAAAATTGTCTCAATGTGAAAACCTGGCCTGATTGTGGCTCCTTTTAAGAGTGCGTTGAGAAACACTGGACTACATTCACAGACGTCTGAACACAATCAGGGTACACTTAAACAGCGTTCACAGTGACATCTATGAGACTAAAACCTGTTTATGTAGCGATAAACTAAAAGATCTTTAATGTATAATGTACTGTGTACGCCAATCTGACGGTTGATTGTTCTGATCAATACAAAGTGCAAAGAGTATAAACTGAAAGCAAGGTTGAATGCAATTTATAAAGACTGATGAAAAAGTTGCAGGAAAACAAGTAACAGCCTCTTCAAGAACAAAGGGGGGAAAGGGCTTTCATTCTCAAGGGTTCACTGTGTAAGCTACAGGAAGTGATTCTTAAATGAACACATTTACAAAAGAACCATTCTCTCTGAGTCAGAAGAAAGCTCTTGTATATCAATAAAAGCAACCATGACCTGCAAATAAGAGCAGTAGCATACAAGCAAAATCCTTTATCGTGCAGACGTTTTCAATTTGCTTTGTTATTCTTTATATTTTATTTCTGTCGATATTATGACTCATTCTTCATATATGTGTAGCCCCCTTTCCCTATGCCTATAGGAAATATGTGGACGACTCCGCGTTCTGCTGGTACCTGTATGCTCACAGGAGGCCTAAGCCTCCGCTTCTGGGAGCCTGGGGTGAGCTCTATCTTTTTGCAAGCAGCGCCACCACCTATGAGGGATCCCAGCATTGGCAGGATAACCCCTCACAGGAACCAATACAACAGTAGTAAGCAATAACACCACACAATATATATAACTGACCTTTACTGTACACAGTATATATATCACACACTAATATGCAACAACAATATAATGCAGTGACCCCGAACACTGAGTGGTTCCCCCAAAATGCTGAGGGTGCCGTGGCACCAATAACCCCTGGTGTCCGTTCCAACAATCCCACCCAAATTTGTGTTGGGTACCTGCCTGGGTACTCCAGTACCCAGGCGTAGCTTGCAGACATGTGTGGAAGCAGGTCCCATGCAGCGGGGCCTCCAACAATCCTCTCACACCTTATCCATGGCTTATCCAGGGAGTGGACCGCGTCCTGAGCTCCAGCCGGGGTGTCTCACACAATGTCCTTGCAACCTGCAGGCAGGTCCCAGGCTGCAAATCACCGTGTGGGCGTACGCCCACCGGTACAGCAATGCTCTCACTGATATAAGGGGAAGAGTCCCTATCTGGGGCCTTCCCTACAATACTTAGCTGATGGTGGCTCAGGGCCTACAGGTGCGCCGACGAGTATTCTAAAACTTGCCTTAAACTTGCCTTGGAAAATCTGGGGCTATCACCAACAAGACCCAGGTACATTCTGGGTACATGCTGGGTACATGCTGGGTACATGCTGGGTACATGCTGCAACATTTCAGTGACATTTATGCAGAGACTAATGGCCCATCGGATTAACACCGCAGGGGTCCCTGGCAGTCCCATTCAGTTTGAATAGGACTGCCAGGGACCCCCGCTGTTAATACGATGGGCCATTAGTCTGTCTGCAGAAATGTCACTAAAATGTTGCAGCATGTACCCAGCATGTACCTTGGTCTTGTTGGTGATTGCCCCAGATTTGTTTTAGAATACTCGTCGGCACTACAGTAGCTGAGAGCCTGCGGGGCAAGGTCTGGCCTAATCCAGGAAGCCACTGCTCCCTGGACACTACCTTCCAGCTTTCCGCCTCCGTCCACTCTCGTTCGCGGGCTCCCGCTCACGAAGGATATCCTGCACCTGTTAGGCTGCTTCAAGCCCATTTGCTGGATCACCCCACGTGATCTCCCTTCCCCCCCGAGGATTCTGGGACTCGTAGTCCTGCTTCAGTCTGTGTGGAGCCAAATCAAAGATGGCCACTGCGCTGGCCACACTGCGCATGCCCGCCCCTCTCCAAGTTGGCCACCCCTGCCAACGCCCCGATCGCGTGGATCTCCGCCGATCAGTAGAGCAGCTACCCCTCACCGGAGGTAAGGAGGGGGACTCCATACGAAATTATGTTGATCAATGAAGATATTATATCAAAAGGTATCTTGACGCCTTGTGTAACTACCAACGTTTCCTGACTGCAAAACTGGTGCAAACAGTACCAGATTTATGAAAGAATATGATCCCATTGATATTATTGTAAAAAAAAAATATTTAATACATTGGGTGCTAATATTGCAAATTGAAGTTTTGGCATAAAATTGAAGCACGGAAATAATAAATTATAATGTGTCGATGTAATAACATTTTTTTCCCCCGATTGTGCGCCTAAAATAGATTTTTTTTGCTAGATGTGTTGGCGCAAACAAATGGAATGCGCATGACGCACAGATGTAAACAGTATGTACTCAACAAAATTGTACCTGTGCGCCAACAAAATAGTCGAACCTGTGTCAAAATCATCCACTAAATTGAAGCTGGCAAAAATTCTAACAAGTCTGTTTATACCCTTAGCGCAGAATTAAGTTGCTATGTATCAACCCAAAATGTAGTTCATGATAAAAAAAAGATTCAATTTTTGCCACTTGACGACTCCAAAAATAAAAATAAATACTCAGTAAAAAATAAAAACCAACGAGCCCTAATCCACGGTCTGATGGCATAACTCCATCCTATTGGAGGTGCCCTGGGGTGGGTGGTTAGCAGGAGGGAGGTGGGGATTAACCCCTCTGGGTTAGTAAGGCATTGCCAATCTTAAATGTAGAGTTTAGTGAATAGGGTAGGAATCATTTAGAGCAAGCATGTCAAACTCAAAGGCTAACACAGGCCAAATAAACAAGGTTTAAGTTTAGGTGGGCCGCAAAAAAACAAAAACTTCAATTTTCATAGAAACGTAGGTTTTTTCGAAAAGTGCGGTATAAAAAATAAAATAAAAAAAAAAGAACAAGAACAACGATAAAATTAAGGTTTTCTTCCTGACACTTGGCATCTCTGACTCTCTCTCTGACTGACTGTCTCTCTCTCTCTGACTGACTGTCTCTCTCTCTCTCTCTCTGACTGTCTCTCTCTCTCTGACTGTCTCTCTCTCTCTCTCTGACTGTCTCTCTCTCTCTCTCTGACTGTCTCTCTCTCTCTCTCTCTCTCTGACTGTCTCTCTCTCTCTCTGACTGACTCTCGCTCTCTCTCTGACTAACTCTCTTTCTCTCTAACTGACTCTCTCTCTCTCTCTCTGACCGACTCTCTCCCTCCCTCTGACTTTCTCTGACTCTCTCCCTCTCTCAGACTCTCTCTCTCTCTCTCTGACTCTGTCTCTCTCAGACAGACACACACACAGATACACACACAGACACACAGACAGACACACACACACACACACACACACACACAGATACACACACACACACAGATACACACACACACACACACACAGATACACACACACACACACACACACAGATACACACACACACAGATACATACACACACACACACACACACAGGAGAGCAGTGGAGAGCAGAGGCAGCGACGGATGTGAGTGACTGGGGGGAGGGAGGAAAGGCATGCGATCCGTGCAGGACAGGCAAATGTACAACTAACTCCCCCCTCCCCCAGCACCCCCCTACCTTCTCCTATCACCCGGGGCAGAAGGGGGCGGGACACCGCGCAGCCACCAGCAGGCAGAGGAGCCAGGAGCGGGAAGGCAGACACACACACTCACCGTGTGCTCTGCACAAAGCGGAAGCCCCGCCCCCGGCTTCCTCTGACCTGCAGCCAATCCCCTG
The DNA here is from genome assembly GCF_040206685.1 of Ascaphus truei. NCBI lineage: Eukaryota > Metazoa > Chordata > Amphibia > Anura > Ascaphidae > Ascaphus > Ascaphus truei. The sequence continues at coordinate 189,673,858 of NC_134484.1, forward strand.
CGGCCCGGGCAGCATGAAGGAGGGATAATGGGGAGGGATAATCGGAGGGATGGTGGGGAGGGATAATCGCGGAGCCCCTTTAGGCAAGCCACGCCGCACAGATTTGGAACCACTGGGCTGGGCCGCAAATATGTTCGTTGTGGGCTGCATGCGGCCCGCGGGCCGCGAGTTTGACATGCTTGCTGTAGAGACTCATTAATGTAGTAGAAAATCAGGGAGCGCAGAGAACCAGTGTCTGCATGAAAAAATATAAAAGAAAGAAACACACAAATAGTGCAAACCTGTCTCAAAAGTAGGGACTATAAACACTGTTCCTAGTGGTTGAACACTAACAGTGCAAAAGGAAACACATGCAGAGTCCCGCATTTAGTCTATCTCAAAGAACTAAAATATGGAGTTATAATTAGTAATAGCTCCCCAAAGTACTGAGGTGCCCCTAGGCACCCAACCACCCTGGTGTCCACAAGAGTCATCCCATCCAATGTGTGCGACAGTGCTGCCCACAACTGCGTGTTAAAGTTGGTGCACTTGTAGGTGTAGGTGTGATACCTGGCGGGTACTCCAGCACCCGGTAGCGCCGACTGAAGATAAAGGGGCCGTCTGGTCCCACGTTGTCATTGTCAATGATGAGTCCGCCTCCACGTGGGGTGGTGTCCAGCTGGAGGGTCCCACCATGAAGAGAGTCTCTTATCTGTGGGGTGATCTTGTCCCAGACCACCGGATTGCCAGTTCGCTGCTGCGTCCTGGCTGTGTCCCTCAAACTTGGCACGACAAGGGCAGTGTCCCTATCTAATGGGCCTGTCCCTGCAGCAACTACAGGCTTAGGGGAGTCGGGGCCTATGGGGGTCTCTGGCCTAGAGCAGGGGCCACAGACACCCTGCACACACACCCTACCCTTTCCTTGTCCCAGCTCCGACTGGCATGGTCTCTTCAGTGCACCAAATGTATCTATTCCCTGACATGGGAATCCTGGTGCCCTATTGGCTGCTGTGTGCCACCTGTCTGCAGCCACTGGGGCTGCTGGGGGTTGTAGTCCCCAGCGGATCTATTCCCCTAATGGCCGCCTCACGCGCCTAACACTGCATGCACGGCATCTCGCGAATGCGCGGATACTACCAAGATGGCGGCCCCCTGCAATGGGAGCCGCCGGGATCCTCCGGCGACCCGGTCGCCCCTCTGGACATACCCGCAATGCACCTGAACTCACAGGAGTGCACACAGCCCGCTGCCTCGCTCCTGCAGCCCCCCAGTCGCAGCGGGGGTAAGCTGAGCCAACGATGGACACAAGGGGGAACCTGGCCACATACAGTTTTAGTAATATATACTGCCTTGCCGATTACAATTTACAGCTATAGTAAAGCTTCTGCACCATCTACTGGTCACATCCATTAATTTCACATCTTAGGATGTGCATACTTACTCATCCCAACCTATTTACATGGGAGACTCGCAATTCTCTGAAAAATATATAATTTTTCTACTTTCTCACTAAAAAAAGTTTCCTCAAACCAATGCAAGGGAATGGAAGAGTAAAAAGATCTATCACTTTCCTGTTAAATCTCCCTGATGAACTGCCATGTTCGGCCAATATGTGCAACTTGCAGACTTGAACAGAGCAGTATTCAGCAATGGATAACAGTTATGTACTGTATAGTTACAGTACTTCACTAGGGCCCGATTTAAAGGGGGTTGGGGGCCTCCACACACATAGTAAATAATTTGATAAAAGCCATTTTTTCTTAAATATTTTCGGATCTTGAATTTAGCTACTTTTGAAGTTTGCAGTCACTGCGTAATACTGTAATAATAAATATATATATAACATCTAAATATACTGTACATTAAATATATCTAAAAAAATAAGCTGCTATTCTACGCTACCTTTCTAGGTATGAAGTGAATCGCCTTCAAAAATCTAAATTATGCCAATTTGTTTGGTAAGTGAAAAGGAAAGATCCAGCGCTCCACGGATTTGCAAAAGTATCACATTTATTGCGCCATACACAATGACCGTTTCGACCTTAGTAGGTCTTTTTCAAGTGAAAAGGCATGGCATGGCATGCCTTTTCACTTGAAAAAGACACACTAAGGTCGAAACGGTCGTTGTGTATGGCGCAATAAATTTGATACTTTTGCAAATCTGTGGAGCGCTGGATCTTTCCTTTTCACAGTTCAAGCTTGGATATTTGTGACAGGTATCCCTTTGAACCAGCAGCACCGGTAATACTGTTTTGGTTTTTGACAAATGGTGTGCAGCATATCACTGTTCATTTGCATTTGTTTGGTAAGTAATGTTTTATTTGCTTGCTTTTTGTTTTCTAATTTTATATTATAGTTATATAAATATAAAAATCGCTTTTAAAGCAGCAGTCCAAGCTGTCGTTTAAAAATATATATATATTTTCCCCTTTAATATGTGCATCAATACAATCCACACAATAATAAGTAATTAGCTAAATTGCCGATCGATCCGTTCTTCCTGTAGTCGGTCGGTGAAGATTCGGCTCTGGGGTTTACTAAATGGCTGTCAGTGCAGCAAAAGAGGACCAAAGATACAAAGTTCTGTGGGGAAGATCATGTGACTAGATCATGTGACTAGATACAATTGGTGTACTGCTAGAGAGAGAGGGCTCAAAAAGGGTGTGCCAGAACCTGTTTCAGAAGAGGAAGGGGATGTGACTTTGTAAATTGTTGCTATAGAAACAAAAAATGCTTGTGAACCGGTGTCCAGCAAGCCGATGCATATATGCCGTCCACAAAGACGCGTATGATGGCAACCTTTCCCACGCGACTGTAAGCGTCCAATGGGGGTGCTTCATCGGGGCTTGGCGCTGGGGTGCTCTCGGAGGATGGGGGGGTGTTTCTGACGACTAGACCTTGCAGATCATGGTTTTAGGATGGGATATCCTAGTTTTTTGTTTTTCTGGGCAGTTCCGAGAGAAGTGGCCCTTCTGGCCACAGTGGTAGCAGATGACATTGTGTGGGCTCACCTCGGTTCTGTAGGTAGGTGATCCTCTTTTAGGCATCCTGGACGCGATGGCATGTGCTTTGGGAGGAGGGTCGTCTTCAGCGCCTTCCGCCTCCTTGGGCTTTGGAGTTGACGCCCCTTTGTGAGATTCTTTAACTTTCTTGGGGGTATGGAAGTGGAGCTGTACTATCTGTTTCCGGATGTAGCTTATCAGAGCTATGTAGCTGGGGCGTGTGGTGGCGGGAGGAGCGCATCGCATCATGAGGGCCACTGGGTGTCAGTGCAGGGATCCATTCAGAAGCTGGTTCAACCTATATTGCTCCACCACTTCAGTGGAAATGATTATTTTGGAGAGTAGTGTCCACAATGAAAGCTGCAGTCTTCGAACGAAGGCGGACAGTTCGTCTCCCTCCTTTTGGCTGATGCCTCTGAACTGAGCCAAAAGCTCATCCTCGTCGTCTTCCTTGGTGTAGGATTGGGTTTGAGGAGTTCCACCAACTTGTGAGCCGGGAGCCTCTGGCGACCTGCACGCCTCACCGCCCTCTCCCGGCACCTGCGCTTGCTTCCTGAATGCCCCCGGCACTCGCCGAGCGTCCCAACAGCCCTCCGCAGCTACCGGAGGTACAGGGAACCCCAGAGGGAGCCCTGGCCACATATATACATATATATCATTGAAGCAGGGCGTCTCCGGCGCTGAACCCCATTCATTTAAGCTCTAGGGTCCTCCTGCTTCCCGAGATACCTAGTTCTGCCTCTGCATCTATGCCATGCAACAATTCTACCAGGTTTATCACAGAACAAAATCCTATTGATTTCAAAGAGATTCCCTTTACTTAATAAATCCGATGCTCCACTTTTGCAGCTGAGAGACTCTGTTCCCGTTTTGTGATGTGCTTCAGCTTGAAACTTAACCATTTGCGTGCTAGAGGGGCCACTTCACATGATCGCTCTGTCACTGATGATGGAATGCAAGGGGAGGAATCATCCCCCCTTCCACGCCTCATTAGTGTAGATCCTGTCCGGATGCGACCCCCCAAAGAAAAAGCATTTTGGAGGGGGGGGGGCAGGGGGGCTGATAACATAGCTACTATGTCATGGGGTCCGTGGTGTGCCATACCCCATGATGTAGTAGCTATGTCTCAGGACACTCAAAGGGTTAAGGAGTGTCAGTAATTAGAGGCAAGTTATAAGACAGAAAAGTTTACCTTGATAGATTTAGGCAAAGTGACGCAAGATAAAAATGACACAATTCACCGCAGCAGATTTCCTATGGATTTGCTTGATCACACCCCCAGAGATGTTAACCTCCACAGACCAAAATCAGTCAGGTTTGGGGTTTCTGAGCCAAAAAAATGCCAATACTAAAATACTTATTTAAATCAGTGACCTCCCATTTTTAAATCTGATTTAAGTCTGCTGCTTGTGCTAAAAAAAAAACAAAAAAAAAAACTCCCTGAGACTGACTCCAAATCAGGGAGAGATTACCTCATCACACAGCTAACTACTATTATTTTTATTACGCGATCTATTACGTCACAACTTCCTAGCCCCGCCCCTCAGCTCTAGCTTCAGCAGCAATAATGTCACTAACTCAAAGCCCCGCCCCCTGCTTCTATCCCTATTCCGCAGAGCTGTCAGTCACACAGCTCCGCTCACCCCATAGTCACTTCACACAGTCCCCGCCCTGTTATCCTAACACGTTAATAACCCGGCTGCCTTTCAAGCATTCAAAGCCACGCCCCTTGCTGCCATACCCATGGAGCCCGCCTGCCAGTCATGCCTCTTGGACCCGCCCCTCGCACCTGTCTTGAGACCTAGTTTATTTCCTCCTCAGTCCTGACCTCATCCCCGTGCGCTCGAGCTCCGCCTGCTGTTGCCAGGGTGACGAGTGTCACACAAGGAGGGAGACGGAGACCGAGAGAGACCCGGCGGAGCCAGAGAACACTCCGGAGATCACGTGACCCGGGGAACCCCGAGACCAGTGAGAGGTGAGGGAGAGAGACACACAGAGGGAGACAGAGAGACGTGAGTGTGAGGAAAGAGAAAGAGGTGAGAGAGAAACGCACACACAGAGAGGGAGGTGAGTGTGAGGAGAGGGAGACACAGAGAGGTGAGTGTGAGGAGAGAGACATACACACAGAGAGAGAGGGGAGGTGAGTGTGAGGAGAGGGAGACACAGAGGTGAGTGTGAGGAGAGAGACACACACACACAGAGGGAGGTGAGTGTGAGGAGAGGGAGACACAGAGAGGTGAGTGAGAGGAGAGACACACACACAGAGAGAGGGAGGTGAGTGTGAGGAGAGGGAGACACAGAGAGGTGAGTGAGAGGAGAGACACACACACACACACACAGAGAGAGGGAGGTGAGTGTGAGGAGAGGGAGACACAGAGAGGTGAGTGTGAGGAGAGACACACACACACACACACACACACACACACAGAGGGAGGAGAGGGAGACACAGAGAGGTGAGTGTGAGGAGAGAGGAGAGAGACACACACACACACACACAGAGAGGGAGGTGAGTGTGAGGAGAGGGAGACACACAGAGAGGTGAGTGTGAGGAGAGACACACACACACACACACACACAGAGAGGGAGGAGAGGGAGACACAGAGAGGTGAGTGTGAGGAGAGAGGAGAGAGACACACACACACACACACAGAGAGGGAGGTGAGTGTGAGGAGAGGGAGACACACAGAGAGGTGAGTGTGAGGAGAGACACACACACACACAGAGAGGGAGGTGAGTGTGAGGAGAGGGAGACAGAGGTGAGTGTGAGGAGAGAGGAGAGACACACACACAGAGAGAGGGAGGTGAGTGTGAGGAGAGGGAGACACAGAGGTGAGTGAGAGGAGAGACACACACAGAGAGAGGGAGGTGAGTGTGAGGAGAGGGAGACACAGAGATTTGAGTGTGACCTCGATTTGTGATAAGAATAGTCATTTATTACACTGTGATATCACCCTAATACATCACTCACATCTAGCATGCAGGACATTTGTTCTGTGTGATATACACACATACACACACACAATATTATATCTGATTATATGATACGCTGTTTATGTATACACTACTTGCCGACTGATATCATTTACAGTAACTTTAACCAGAGGCAGTGAAAGTGTGTGTGTGTGTGTGTGTGTGTGTGTGTGTGTGTGTGTGTGTATATAATATATACATGTCACACATCTATCTATAGCTGTGTGTATCCGTATCTACTATGCTAATTTATGAAATGACGGTGTAAAGGGATAGATACAGATATAGATAATTGGAGATTTGTTTAACAATAACAAGTCAATGGGTTATCAATAAGTATTGATTGAATCATCTATTAATACATAATAGGTAGCCTTATTTAGAGAACAGTGTATAGATACAGACATCTAACTATAAGTGGATTCATTATACAGGTCGAGAGATGCTGTTCATGGAAATTACAGCGTTTAGTATCGTTAATAAATGATTAATAAATTATTAGGTGGTACAGTAATTATTATTATACAGTTGCATTAATGACTGATTTATCTACAAATAATATGTATCATTTTTTTTTTTTTTTTTATAGAGAAAGGCGTAGTACAAGGTTAGCACAGGCTTTGATGCCACTGAACCTGGTTTAAATCCAAATGTCAGCTCTCTTATTAACCTGACGAAATAATTTCTTCTCCTTGTGTCTCAATCACCAAAAATAGATTGTAAGCTCTATGGGGCTCGTGTTGTTGTAGATCTGCCCACACAACAGTGCCATGTAAGGAAAGATATTGGTGTACTTTAAGAAATCTCGTCATTGTAACATGTGTGGTCTCTTTAGGAACATCACACCATTTAAAATTACATGTAGCCCATTTTATTCCTCTGAAAAAATTTGGAGTCCTGCAATTTTCACAGCTAAATCAATATACTGTAGAGCACTAAATCAAAGTTTGAGTAGTGTCATTATTACAGCAAAAATGTAGGTATGCTTTTATTTATATAGAACTGACCATGTATGAAGTCTTATACTAGACCAGGGGTGGCCAACACTAGTCCTCAAGGGCCACCAACAGGTCAGGTTTTAAGGATATCCCTGCTTCAGCACAGGTGGCTGAATCAGTGGCTCAGTCATTCTGACTGACCTACTTGGACTGAAGCACGGATATCCTTATAACCTGACCTGTTGTGAGCCCTTGAGGACTGGAATTGGCCACCCCTGGACTAGACCTAATTCAGGGAAATAGAGTGAAAAGATATTGTTAGAAGTGTATATGAAATGGAAATGAATCAAGTTGGATTTCCTGAGATTTACAAAGTCAATAGGAGTACATGAGTGCATTGATTAATAGTACAGGGATTAGAGGAAAGAATGTGCATGTCATATGAGCAGTGGTTAATATATATGAACACTTCCTTAAAGCAGCATTTGTGGCTGCTTGTTTTGTTTTTTGTTTTCTTACCTGAACCCAGGGAGGTCCCCAACAGGTGATCAGTTGTCCTCTGATCCGGAGATAATTGTTGTTTTTTTTTTTTAATATTATTTGTGCCGGGTTTAGCACACAAAAAACCAACAAACATGGTGGCAGACAACAAACATGGCCACTCGGGTCACATTAGAAAGCGGCAACATTTCCCAATGACATTTCAGCTTTTCTAATGGCCACTGGAGTGAGCCTCGACTCCGGCGGCCATATTGTTTACCCAGTGGACAAGACAAATGGGAAACGAATCCCCTGAATGGGGCTTCCAATACAACAGTGTGTGGAATAACTGTATAAAGTAAAAGTCCAGAACCATAAGCAGTATAATGATAATGGTGACTATAATCCATCCATAATGCCCAATCACGTGTGTATGTATACTATCCAGCTCACCTGATATGCCACACAGGAAAAACCCGACATATGGGAGACCGAAGCCGAGCAACCTACGGATAAGTCCACTAACCACAGAACTTACCCTGCGAAGGTGCCCAGATATCTTCCGGTCGGTCCGTGTAGCGGGAGCAGGGGTGTGTGAACACACTGGCTATTGGAGGAAAGTCCCGTTGCAGTCGGAGTAAATGAGCAAACTCACGATTGTGTAGTCTGTCTGGGTCTCGGCAATGGCGTGCTTCAGCCCAAGAGGGATAATGGCAAAAATAGGGTAGAAGCTGAGCACAGCAATTAAAATAGGGCTGGAGGCAGGTACTAGTAAAACATATATTATGTATTGTGCAAAAATGGACAAAGGGGTCCTCTGACGCCTACCAGGCGAGAAACGCATCAGAGGACACCCTTGTCCATTTTTGCTATTATGCACAATAAATAATATGTTTTACTAGTGTCTGCCTCTAGCCCTATTTTAATTGATGTGCTCAGCCTCTACCCTATTATTGCCATTACCCAGTGGACAGTAGGTCTACCCCTGGCTTGCTGCTTTGGAAAGAAAGGGGTGGGGGTCCTGGAAGTCAGGGGACTACTCATGCATTTGGGGAGACCCCTCGGTTCAGGAAATGGGGGGGGGGGGGGGGAAGTAGTTGTAACCAGAGTTGCTGCTTCAAAAAGGGTAAGTTTTCAGTAAGGTCTTCAAGATGGCGGGAGACATGAGTTTGGCAAAAGGTGCAATGAGTGACGAAAGGTTCTAAGCCTGAAAGCACAGCGGAGATAGAAAGGGTAGAAAGCAGATGACCTGGAGCAAATAGTAAAACGGAATCGGACAGTTGGTCACGACCATCTTACAGCATCCAAGTTGCCACCGGGATTTGGCCACCGTGTGACCCGTCGCCGCAGCCACTCCACTGCTGGACACTCAGCAGCTGACCGTTTCGCCAACAAGTTAAGTTCATTTAAGGGGTTTTAGCAGTTCGGGTAGGGGGTTAAGGATCGGGGTTTTAGGGTAAGAGGTTGGGTTTTTAGGGTAGGGAATTAAAAGAAAGGGTTAAGGTTTTTAGGGTATGGGGTTTAGGGTAAGAGGTTAAGGTTTTTAAGGTAGGGGGTAGTGTTTAGTATTATTCATTTTTAGGGAAGGGTAGGTGCTTACCTTGGCGGTGAAATGGCCAGCAGCGAGATGTCCCTGTGGCGAGGTGAGTGGCGGCTAAATCCCGGCGGCAGAGAAGTACATTTGAAAGCGAGCAGAGACATTTGTATTGTATTTGTAAGAATTAAAGGGGAAATCAGCAAAGTGAATACAGGAGGAGGGAGGTCGAGACAGTTCTTGCAGCAAAGTGCTGGATCATTGTAAGACAGGAAGACCAGTCAGTAGAAGGTTGCCATAGTCAAGAAAGGAGAGGAGTGCATGCATTAGAGCTTTAGCTGCAGACTGACAAAGGTGACGACTCTTAAGACTGAGGCTCATAAAACAATGGAAGTAAGCTGTGTTCCTGTCCTGTTTTAAAAACCAATAAAAATCTGTTATAAAAAATTTAAAAAGATTAAGGGGCTCATGCTATGTTTTTCAAATACACGTCAGTAGGAGTTTTCGGCCAATTGCTGTGCGATATGCCGGTTTGGACAATACTGTAGGCAATAAGCCCCTCAGAGGAAGATTCACTAAGCTTTGATTTGGCGTATCAGAGCTCAATCTCGCATTGATTGTCAGTGAAGTCAATAGCAGTTTACATGGGATCGAGATACCATACCCCTTCTCGGAGCTTAGTGAATCTGGGCCTTAGAAGGTGATTACGGTACCTCCTTCCCTGCCAAGGAGCGCCACTCATTCTTTAGTTTTTTAGCATGATGCTGGCCTCTGGACAAGTGAAAGTGATAGCATTAGAGCTGTTATTTAATTTGGCTTCCTCGGCCTTCTCCAGAAGTGTCATCAATTCCTCTCACATACATGAACAATAACATAACCAAAGTATCACTTTGGTTTCATACTATTATCTGCTTGGACAGATATTTGAAAAAACAGAATAGCATTTTGAGCCAATCGTTGTGAAGCTTTCTTTTTATATTCTGAACCTGGTAATAATCTCTTAATCAACCCACATTATTATTATTATTATATATTTTTTACATGAACTGGACTATCTTCCAAAGCATTTACGTATAAGAACATTTATATAGTGCCCTTATCCAGGGCGCTGTACATTAGTTAGTAAAACAATGGTGGGGTTCTATATGGAACATTTCATGTGATGGGCATAGAGGAAAGGAGATGGTGGATATTCAGGAGGGTAGGAGGGAGGAGGAACAGGAAAGTAGAGGACTTTGTAGAAAGTGGGAGGACATCCAGATGGAAATTGCAGAAAGTAGGCAAAGGTACAGGTAGAACGTTTGAGTGAGAATAGCGGGAAGGAGAACTAGATTTGGATGATATCTGCCAAAAATGGACATTGATTCCATGGGAGGAGATGTCAAAGAGGGGGGCAGTGTAGAGGGTAAAGAGAAGAGGGCCAATTTCCAAGCCTTGGGGAGCGCCCACTTGGAGGCTGGTGGACGGAGAATATGAATTGTTGACGGTGAGTAGCCACAGTAGGAGGGATAGGATTGATGTCAAGATTGGTGAGGGTGGAGATGAGTTAATTGATGGACAGTGTCAAAGGCTGAAGAGAGGTTGAGGAGGAGGATAGAGGAAAGTTTGGAGTGACAAGCTTAGAAGAGAAAGTTGTAGGTGGCGAGGAGGGCAGTTTCAGTAGAGTGTAAGGGACAGAAGCCAGACTTGACAATGGGAAGGAGGGAATGGGGTGGATGAAGGTGGAAAGTTAGTTGTGAACAATGTGCTCAAGTAGATGGGGAGGTGAAAGGTATATGAGGTTACTGGATTTGACATGAGTGGAGGTTAGATTGTGTGGGGGGATGGGGGTGGTGAGGACAGAATTGAGAAGGAGGGATGGGTGGGGCAGAGCTTCGCGGGTAGGAAGGGAGTGGAAGGAGGATGAGTAGCAGGGAGGTGATCGTGCTATGGGGTGGATGAGGGATAGGATGGTGTGGAGGAGAGAATAGTTGGTGAGGGAATGATAATGATTTGTGAGGTTGGGTAATAAGCATACTAACAGTCTTATTAACAGGACTCCTGTTTGGGAAAATAAAACTTGAATTATGCTGTTTTTAAACTGTTGCAACATCATCTATCTCAATGTCTTGAATAGCGCATACATAGAGCAATGCCTGCTCCTCGATACATCACTGCCAATAAGCAAGTTAATCCTTCTATTCGTTGTCTATGAGATACGATAAGTCAGACCATTGCTTTGCTAATAATAGAGATTGTGCTCTGTAACACATCTTGCTTCTAATAACGGTGTGTGCATGTATGTATTGTGGCAAACGCCTTCCTTTATGTAGCGCTGCCATTTGCCCAGGCTCTTTGCGACAGTCTTCTAGGGTTAAATTTGTAGAAAAGGACGTGTGTGTGTGTGTGTGTGTGTGTGTGTGTGTGTGTGTGTGTGTGTGTGTGTGTGTGTACACACACACACACACACAAACGAGGCACTCGGCCCTAAACCTTCAGCGGTTTATTTTTCCTTAAACCACGGGTACACTGTGCCTTTAAGAAAACAAAATCATAAAAAGAAACCTATTCCCTATAAGGAAACTAACTAAACTTTGCTGTGGCCCTTTCTAATGGTGCTGGGCAGCTAAACTGGTTCCCAGCCCAAAACATATACAGGCATACCCCGGTTTAAGGACACTCACTTTAAGTACACTCGCTAGTAAGTACATATCGACCAATAGGCAAATGTTAATGTCAACTCACGCATGCGCCTGTCAGCACGTCCTGAACAGCAATACCAGCTCCATACCTGTACCGAAGCTGTGCGCAAGCGGGGAGACTATAGAGCCTGTTACACATGTGTTATTTACATCAGTTATGCCCGTATATGACGATTGCAGAACAGTACATGCATCGATAAGTGGGAAAAAAGGTAGTGCTTCACTTTAAGTATTTTTTCGCTTTACATACATGCTCTGGTCCCATTGCGTACGTTAATGCGGGGTATGCCTGTACTATCTTTTATGCAAGCAAACAGTCTTTTAACATTACAGAGTCTTATTGATTTGTTTTTTTGTATTGTAGGGGATTCCTATCCTAGGGTCTCTGTGTAGGTCCAACAGCAAACAGGAGCGCCGGTTCCGGGGAGCAGGCTGTGTCCAGCCCGTGTAAATCTTTATCCCGGGTGGGGTTCACGGCTGGTCCCAGCAGCTGTGCTTCCTTCAAGGCTGGGGAACCAGAACAGCCAGTGTCCTTCCATCCTTGGAGAAAATCAATCTCCCCCCTTGCTGGGGAAAAGCAGTCTCTCTTGTGCAGGCTACTTCCTGCCTTTTAAACCTTCACTTAGGAGTGCTGTCTTAATTAGTACCAGGTGCAGCAAGCTCCCTTAGAGGAATTTAACCTCATGTACACTGGAACCTATCCACTCTGCTAGCTCTCTAGTCCAGAAGGACAGTGACTCCGTCACTATATTTATATTCTCTGTGTCTCTGTGTCTCTGTGTCTCTGTGTCTCTGTGTCTCTGTGTCTCTCTGTCTCTCTGTCTCTCTGTCTCTCTGTCTCTGTCTCTCTGTCTCTCTGTCTCTCTGTCTCTCTGTCTCTCTGTCTCTCTGTCTCTCTGTCTCTCTGTCTCTCTGTCTCTCTGTCTCTCTGTCTCTCTGTCTCTCTGTCTCTCTGTCTCTCTGTCTCTCTGTCTCTGTGTCTCTCTGTCTCTCTGTCTCTCCTCTCTCTGTCTCTGTCTCTCATATCACATTAACTTTTTCATGGAGAATGTAGAAAAATGCTGAATTTTCTGAGAGTTATGAGTAGGCCAGTAAATGGTTAGTTACTTTAATGATGTAAATGTCTTAATTTAATGTAAACCTCAGCTTTGCGTCTTGTAGATGCTATTCTGATGTCCCTCCGTCCTTTTCCATCCGTGTATGATAATTGTTTTTTTAATGGAAGGAAAGAAAACCTGATAGTAGCTGCCCTATAAAATGTAAAAAAAAAAACACAAAATCTTGTTATACTTTGGAATGCAGCACTGTTACTATATCTTTTACCCGAGTAAGAGAAAATAAACACGTAAAAGGCATTTTCTTAGTTAAATACCAGAGGCTGCTGCAAAGTCAAATTGTTAAAAGAAAAAAAATCCTCCAAAGATTTTATGAAAAAAGAGCAAGAAATGTTAAAAGCAGATCTGCCTGTTAATAATATTCTTGGAGCCAATGCTACAGAGCCCTCTATATGTCCTCTGGCTAATTCCTCCATAATCTTGGGTAAAGCGGTTTAATGTTTAGTGTGTCACTAATAAACAGTCTGTTAGCAGTGGGATTTGCGTGCCCTATTTAGCACACTAAATAGCACACCCCATTTTAAGGCCGCATAGATTAAACATACTCTTCTTTTTAAAGCACTTTGTTTCATTAAAGACTTGAATTGTTACGAGAACTCTGCAATATCTATTGTTGGATCTGGAATGTAAAGTGCTATGAGTCCATCTGTCTTTTATTTTACATGTCACCTTTAGCTTCCCAGTTCCTTGTAAAATAGCTACAGTACTCAGTGATAAAGTTTGTTATACTGTTAAGTCCACAGCAAAAAAAATAAGTTTGTTTCTTGAAGCTGTATCAAGTGTAACACCTTTCCCCCTTCCTATGTGAGATTGGGTCGCTACCAGTGTAATCTGGTGCTGGGGCATATTTAGCTGGTAAACAGGAGGCTGGAGAGCTCCACGATGGTGTGGGGAGGACATCAGGACAGGCTCACGGGTGGTTTCTCAGTTGTGGCAGCGACTCCAGCCCAAGAGGATCCTGGTGCGACCAGGATGGACCTCAGGGGCACGTCTTCTTAGGGTGGTCAGCATACTTCAATTATCACACGAGATTTGGGATAACTGGGGTTTATTGGTACAGCATTATGGTATACAGGTTACACTTCCTGAATGCAATATCCAGACTTGAGGCCTTGAATATCCTATTCTTAGATACCTTACCCCCTAGTCAGGCAAGGCCTCAGCCTGCTCCCACTGGGGAGAGGCTCTCTACTGTATCCTCATACTCTGAAGGGCAGCCCAGAAATCATATTACACTCAAACCTCTAGAGGAAACCCCCTCCTTCCCATGGGAGTGGCTTGTAAGCCGGCCTCCTATACTCCTAGCCCCCCTTACAATAACAGGCTATTCCTGAACTTTATTAATAATGCACACAGAACAATATAACAGGCCCTGCATAATCTACTCCCAACACTGCCCACTCTTTACTGGGACTTACAGTGTTGGAGGGGCCAGGGAATTAGTAGTCCAAGGGGAGTTGGCTACACTAGTATATCAAATGTAGGAAACTGATTAATCTTACATTAGTCACTGCTGGCTATTCAGAGGGCTTGACATAAAGAGGGGAGACGGTTGCAGATAGAGGCTCATGTTTACTAAACAAGGCTATTCCACAATATATTTTACAACCCATTCACTTGTGTGGGCTGCAATGTGTCTCCCGGCCCATTCATTTAAATGGGCCATAAGGTGTCTTCTGGTGCCAGAACGTGTAATGAGTAGCATCACTTAGTAAACATGGGCACAAGTGGGTCGATCCCTAATATAATATGTAACTCCTTTTATACCCACTCCTTTAGATACATACCTACCTGTTCTACCCACTCCCATAGATACATGCTGACACTCACAGGACAGAATAATATTTTGATGTCGAAATACATATACAACAAAATAGGAAGCGCTCTAACTAAATAAAGTCCAAACTTGAAAAAAAGGGGTAGATGTGGTGCAGCGTGAAAAGTCGAAATTGTTCCCAATTCCCAGCAGCAATAGATGTCCAAGATAATCATAAGAAGAAAAGAAGAAGAAAAAGAGCACAATAGTGAAGCAAGTTCACAACACAGTGTTTTTAGCTATAAATGGTGAGATATGCACTTACATTTCAGTGCCTATTACAGGCATGTAATGGTATCTTTAAGCGTCCTCACCACCATGAAGTCATCACAATTTTCAAAGAACTTCTTTTTAAAAATTCTGTTGATGTAAAATATCAGGAATATAATTTCACACAACAGGTTTAAAACATGGGCACAGACCAGTTCATGATGTTCCGCAACCTCCGGTGTCCGCGACAGTCACTTGCCGAACTTATCGGCGTTCTATGTCACTTCCGGTTCCTGGGACTTCAATGAAACAGGTCCTCCCGGCAACCCTACGTGTTTCAACGGTGATTCGTCTTTGTCAGGGGTAAGTATCGTATCGTAGGGTTGCCGGGAGGACCAGTTTCATTGAAGCCCCAGGAACCGGAAGTGACATAGAACGCCGATAAGTTCGGCAAGTGACTGTCGCGGACACCGGAGGTTGCGGAACATCATGAACTGGTCTGTGCCCATGTTTTAAACCTGTTGTGTGAAATCATATTCCTGATATTTTACATCAACAGAATTTTGAAAAAGTAGTTCTTTGAAAATTGTGATGACTTCATGGTGGTGAGGACGCTTAAAGATACCATTACATGCCTGTAATAGGCACTGACATGTAAGTGCATATCTCACCATTTATAGCTAAAAGCCCTGTGTTGTGAACTTGCTTCACTATTGTGCTCTTTTCTTTTTTTCTTCCTATGAAACGAGGTATGTCGAAATACATGTTTAAAGGTCTCAGAGCATCCATGTGTGCCCCTCCATATGTATCCATCCATATTATTGTTTTACCTTTCAGGAAAAGTAATACTTGTGTAACCCTTTGCCTATTTGGGTGTACACGAGGCGTGATTTAAACCATATATTGCAGAGTTGAACTCAAAGTTCAAGCAATATATTGAAAAGCAAGATGTGGCTGGGATGCATATGTGTTTTTTCTTGTCA
The DNA here is from genome assembly GCF_040206685.1 of Ascaphus truei. NCBI lineage: Eukaryota > Metazoa > Chordata > Amphibia > Anura > Ascaphidae > Ascaphus > Ascaphus truei. The sequence continues at coordinate 189,689,566 of NC_134484.1, forward strand.
TATGTATGACTGAGCCACTAATTGAGCCAGCTGTGCTGAAGTAGGGATATCCTGAAACCTGACTTGTTTGTGGCCCTCGAGGACTGGAGTTCGACAGGCCTGCCCTGTGTCTATCAGCACAGGACATGGCCCCTTTAAGAATTACATTCCACTGGACCATGTGACTGTGCTCAGCCAGAGGAATGACAGCTGGAAAGGGATTGCTGAGGGGACTGGTGTGGAAGTTTGTTTTGATAAGGTGAGGCTGCTGCAGGACACTCTGCAAGGGCCTGCCAGATCCATGGAGTGAGGAGACTGTACTGTCCAGCAAAATCCACCATAGTACTGTGACACCTCAGGGAGCACTGCACAGTTCAGAGGAGATATATCAGGATTTAACAACCAGAGGAAAGAAAGAGATCCCCCTGCATTGTAACAGCCAGAGGAAAGAATGAGATCCCCCTGCATTGTAACACAGTAACTGTAAGAAGCAGCCATTGCATCTGTTTGACTCCAGAACTCCAACGAAAGATTATTGTACAAATACCCTGTCCGATCAACAGGGTATGTGAACTAATGTGACTGTAAAATATAGAAAGACAGAGGCTACACTTGGAAAAAACATTGTCAACGTGTTTTTGTTGTGTTTTTTTTTTTTTTTTTTTAACTTGTATTTTAATGTATTTATGTGTAGGGTTGTGTGAGTACAGGAAAAAAATAGGGGGGAAAGGGTAATAATGGTACTGAATGAAAAAGTGAGGCTAATTATTTTAATTAAATTACATCTAGTTTCTATATCGTTATACACCTTTTTGTCCTAAGGCGCCTTGCTGCAAGACTTTGGTGAGAATATTTACATCACTTCAGGTGATCATGACCCGGCCAGGCCAGTTCTCAGGCCCGTCCCAGACCAGTTCCAATTATTGTGGTCGTGCCGAGATGAGCCTCAACCACATTCCTTGACCCCTGAACACCCTATGGGGGGGTGGTCTTTAGCTGTCTTAATATGTGAGTGGGGGAGGAATTCGTACATTTCTGCAATATTGAAACCATGGCTTCCAGATACTAATGAGCTTATGGTGTGTATCATTCACTAGGCTGGTTAGCTTTTCCATTTGACATGAGAAGCAGATCTTATCCCGTATTTGTGTTAATGTCAGGATTGTCGGCTTTATCCAGTACAATGCTATCCCATGTCTAGAAGCTGTGGCTATATGAGTTAAGTTTATTTTCTGCTTTGTTCAACCCTGGAACTAGTTTATACAGCAGGAACATCCAAAGGGTCCATCTCTATTGTGTAAGTATTCTCTGTGCCATTCATGCACTGACCTCCATATCCGTTCAATCCTAGGGCACCCCCACCACATGTGTAATAACGTTGCCTGTTCCCCGCACTTTCTGTGGCACAGCAGAGAAGAGCCAGGTTAGGCCTACATTTCTGCCAATTTAGTGGGTGTGCGGTACCAACGGTATAAGATTTTGTCCATTCTTTTTAATTGAGGTACAAAGGAAAAGCTTCACTGTAGCCTCCCAGGATATCTTCCCACTCAACAGAGTCCAACTCAGAGCCCAGGTCCTCCTCCCATTATACCGTGAATTTTAAGCTTTCCGTGAGCATGTAAGTTTAGGAAGGTGCTGTATAAAGTGGTAATTAATCCTTTTTTGATATGTTGGAAATACAAGCACAAGTTCTCAAATGGGGTCAAGTTGTAATCTGGCTTCTTCAGGTTAAGAAGTCTCTGAGCTGCATATATCTGACAAACACTCTCTCGCCTTGGAGGCTCACTTCTGGGAACATGGACTCCTGAGGTTTAATTTTAGCCTTACCTCTCAAATCTTGAGTACCCGGCAGACCTCTAGAGCTGAATGTCCGTCCCTTCCATATTCAGGGTTTCCTAATACAGGGACCATGGAGGAGCTCTTTGCCGTGAGACCCGGCCTCAGACCATTGGCATCCCAAAATTTCAATGAGTGTCTTATTGTGGGTAGTAGTTCAGGTAGTGGACCCCATAATGCCATTTCCACCCTTAATGGGTCTAGAAGATCTGACTAATTTAACCCATCACCAAGGTTTGCATACCAAGCTATAAGTTATCTTGTTTGTGCCGCCTTATTATAAGATAGCAAACATGACTGGGCCAGACCTGCTGCAGTAGCGGGCAGTGTCATGATCTGTTTCTTTACTCTGTCTCCTCCCTGCTCAGATAAAGTCCGTAATCTTATTATGTAAATCGGTGATATCTTGGATTATAAGGGTCTGGAATAGGTAGAGCAGCTGGGGGAGCAAGTTCATTTTTATTCATTGGATACATCCTATCCAGGATATATTACATTTTGTTCAGGTATTTAGATCTTTGCTTACGGTTTTTAGCTGTTTTGGGTAATTATAAAGTGTTGTAGGTACTCATTACATGAACCCCTACATATTTGACGCTGTGGTGTTGCCACTTGAAAGAGTCAACATGCTTTTCATTAACTAATTATTAAATATTTGTATGTATCGCTAAAATGTATTACTTCTTCATTTTCAATAGCCTAGTATAGGAATGTTAGGAAAATAATATATACTATACTAGCTGATATACCCGGCGTTGCCCGGGATGTAAATGCGTAATAGGTAGTATTAGTTATAAATAGGGGAACAATAGGTTGACCATTTTGCGGAAAGGTTGTATAATAATGTTGAAAAAAAAGATGTATGAAAACGTCATATCATGTTGTTGTATACCAAAGGTTTATTGTAAACACACCACAGTACAATGTAGATTTAGGTTACAAAATGGATGTAAAAATGTGAAATGGATGGCAGGTTGGTGTTCAGTACGGGCGGCGGGTTGGTGTTCAGTACGGGCGGCGGTTGGGTGTTGAGTGTGGGTTGTGGGTGGGGGTCCCGCTATGGTGTGAGCGGGTGTCATGCGGCGGGTGTCAGGGGAGTGTGGGCTGACGGATCGGTAGTGAGTGCGGGCGGTAGGGTGTGTGTGTGTGTGTGTGTGTGTGTGTGTGTGTGTGTGTGAGGCGGCAGGTGCGTGGGGCGGCGACTGCTCAGTGATGGCGGTGTGCAGGGGTGTGAGTCAGCGTTAGGTAGTGAGTGCGGCGGGTGTGTGGGAGGCGGCGGTGCGGGGTTTGAGCCGGGGTGCAGTCAGTGATGGCGGGTGGGGGAGAGGCGGGTACGGGGTTTGCTCACTTATGTGGGTCCGCAGGCGGTGCAAGGCGTGTGGGTAGCCACTGGATCAGAGTGGTGTAAGTGTCACGGCCTGCATAGCCCTGGCCGTGACGTCACCCCACCCCGCAGGCCAATGAGAGCGAGAGCCATGGGAGGGCGAGACAACCAATCACAAAACGCACAACCCCACAGATAATTATCCTGCCAGACAAACATTTCAGTATGTGTGTATGTATATATATGTGTGTGTGTGTGTGTGTGTATTTATTATTATTATTATTATATATATATATATATATATATATATATATATATATATATATATATATATATTATTATTATTATATTTAACATATTAAACAAATATGTCCTTTGTATAAACGCAAAAAACTGTTATTTGTATTTTCCATTATTATTTTATTGTCTCATACATTTCCTGCACATTCCCAGATAACCGTACAGCTAATTATGGGGCACAAAGGGAACAGGTCCCTTTCTACCTTCTTCCTTTTTTTTTTTTTTTTTAAAGATTATTTTGTAGTAAGTAGATGGGCCAAGTGTCCCTTTCGTTAATTTCCCTGTACTATCGTGTGTGTGTGTATATATGCATACACTCGAGCTGTCACTATTTGTACCTGTATTTTGGGTCTTTTGCACGGAGAGGGGGTGACGGAAAGAGGGAGAGACAGACAAAACGTTCAATAAATCTTCAAAATGATTTGATGGTGTGCCTGCTTCCACTGCTGTATATACATAGCTTGCATTATTAATGCTGCTGGCACCCACAATTTAACTAACCTCTCAGAGAAAGAGATCCTATGTTACACGTGTCCCCAAGTTCTATATATATATATCCCCCCCAAACCAACCTTCAAACTACACGTTGAGTGACACCTATGCACAAAAGGAGCACAGTTGCATAATAATAACATGCAAAGTATATTTAAATGAGTTAAATTAGCATGTATCTTGGCGTTGGTCCTTTTTGTGCACACGTGTTTCTCTTGCCCTCTCCAGCAAAAGTAAAGGGGCCTATATAGGAAGCACCTCTACCCCATAAAGATAAATACTTAAAGGAGCAATCCCAACAATGTCCTACATGTATGTTTTTTTTTTGTTTTTTTTTTTTTAATACATCCGTTTTGTAGTATTAGATAATACTTACTACGTTTTTTTTTAGTTTTTTAAATACAATTCTTAATGCCATATCTAATGAGTTTTAATATACTGAGCATCCTCTGATTTCTATATAAGGCCCCGGACATGTTTGGCGCTTGCTGGCGGAAGCGCGCTGAGGCGCGCTCCCGCTCAGCACTGAGCCCCTACATCCGCAATTAGAGCGGCTTTAGTAGGGGCTCACCTGCGCTTCCGCGCGCTTGCAGAAGCGCAGGTCTTGGGGGAATTTAAAATTCCCCCGCTTGCCGGCGAGACAGGCCGGTCACGTGAGCGGTTCGCCCAATGAGGGCGAACCAGCTCCGTGACGTCACTGGCCCGCCCCCGGCCAGTGACGCGCCCGCCCCCCGGCCAGTGACGCGCCCGCCCCCCGGCCAGTGACGCGCCCGCCCCTGGACTGCCCCCGTACTGCCCAAGGACCGCCCCGTGACGGCTGCTGAGAGCGCTTGCGGTAAGCAACCGCAAGGCCAGGGAAAGCACCCGCTTTCCCTGAGCCTCAGCGCGCCTCAGCACGCCAGCGGTAAGCGTGTCCGAGGCCTAAGGCTTTAGCCCACCTGCCCAGCAGTGCAAGATCTTTGTAACACTTTCCTGTTTGTGATAATTTGATGCCAATATTTCCAGGGAGTTTGGAGCTCCAAACTGTAACAATAGATAATGTTAGCTTAGTAATATAAGAATATATTGTAGCTCCTGAGTTACACTAACTGAAAGATTGATTTGAAACCATTTAGTGAACCCTGGGAAGCAGGATCTTTGCTGATCAATTACAGGTGAATGAATCGATCGGCAGCTTAGGTATTTAGTTTTCATTTAAGGTAATCAAAGGCTGCATATATTAAAACAAAAAAAAAAAATATATATATATATATAAAAAAATTTTAAAGTGCCTCTTTAGGTGTGCCTGTATCTTCAAACGGTCAGTGTATTAATATTCTGTTTTGTGTAAATGACATTGGTATATCCAACTATATATTTGCATATTTAAATATCATTTAAAGGTTTCCTTGTGTGCAAATTACTACATACAGTTGTCATGAATTAGTGTACAAACTTTAGTCACTTTTGTAAGGGACCAGTGTAAACTATAATGGCAGTGCTAATTAAAGGTTATGTGCATTTCATGTTACCCGGAATAGCGGCAGAGAGCAGATATCATCATATGGTGTAACTTTCTCCATCTGATGTAGGTGCACTTAACTGAAACATGAGTTGGTACAAGTAGGTCTCAGCCAGGACTGTTACTTGAGAATAGTATTACATTTTAAGCGCTCCTGGACAGAGAGCATGTCATAGAGGAATGATTAATAGAAATTGTTTAAATACTGTTTAGAAAAAATGAGGCAAAATGTAATTCCATAAATGTTAGAAGGGACTAAACGGGCAGAATATTTTCTGGCAACTTTCTTGTGGAATCGGGCTCATTATTTGTTACAGACGTATGTATGTATGTTCTTCAGTATTAGGTGATACCTTTTTTATTTGGACTAACAATTTATGTCATAGGACAAGCTTTCGAGAGTTCTCCTCTATTCCTCAGGTCAGCAATACTGATATACAAAGGTTTCTATGACTTAGACAGGGATCCAATCTGTTAGTCCAAATAAAAAAAGGTATCACCTAATACTGAAGAACTCATTTATTCTGCACTATCGCAACTGGACTAACACAGCTATTTCCGTTAGATATATATATCTATCTCTATCCCCACTGCCCTCCCCCCCCCCTCCTACCTCACTACTCTTACCTGCGGCGGGATGCGGTGATCTCAGTCTACTCCCCTGCAAATTGACGCCGTCGACGTCACTGTTTCTTGCAACGTGGCACCGCGTGACCTCACGTAGTGTCCCGTTGCCATGGAACGCAGCGTCATTTGTCGCCGCCATGTTTTCAGGACCTGCAGATGAGAAGACGGAGATAGCCGCATCATGCTGCCTGTCTCCGTCACAGGTAAGCACTCTACAGCGGCAAAAAAAGTGCTCGCCACAAAAGTGGCGTGCGGGCGAGTGCCTTTGTCGATACATATGTGTGTGTATATATATATATGTATGTATCTGTACCGTGTTAGCCGAAATTAATAATCAAAAATGAATAGATGATACCGTTCTGTGGCTAACAAAATGCTTTTATTTGTGTGAGCTTTCGAGATACACTGATCTCTTCTTTCCGGTGGTGTTGCAATGGATAAGGCAAGAAAGGTTTTTACGTAAAAAAACAAAAACAAAGTGAATCTTGGAATGTATCTGTGACTGAAGCCAAGCCCTCCCCCCTGTGCAGTATGCGATTTATGACTTAAGGTGTTAAATGGGGTATGTGTGTGTGTCAGTGAGGTAATATACGTACAGTATTCTGAAAATTGGTTTCAGTCTTACATAGTTATATTTTAATATTAATAATATTTTTGTACTGATCGTACACAAATGGTGTTTGATGTTACAGAAAAGTAGGCTATTTGCATTTTCACAATATTGGTCAGTTTTGGTTAAATAAATCCATTTACCTGATATTCGTTACTACTGTATCTTAACCGGGGTGCTGCTTGACACTCTACCAAGGGTGCCGTGGCCCTCTGCTGGCCACTCATCAAGCATATCCTGACTGTGTGTATGGACGCGGAAGATACGTGGTGTAAGTAAAGAAGGATGGGTGAATGTGGCTATGATTCTGAGAACGCTGGGGTATGACAGAGGCTCAGGAAGGAAGATGATGAAAACAGGGTTTAATCAATAGTAGAGGCAAGCAATTTCAGGTCATTAAGGGGGGATAAGTGTTGAGTATAATGGGGGCCTGCTCGATGGCGGTTCCATCTGTGCCACTGCACTAAGGCTTTTGGTTACAGAGGCCCCACAACAATTGAACAGATTAAACTGGGGGGTAATACAAGCAACTGAACTTTATACATAGCGTGCCTTTTAGTAATGTAACACGCCCTTCTGCGTGCATGCATACTTTTTTTATTTGTAGTTCAAGTATATTTCTTGGAGATTGTTGACAATACATATTGTAAATTACAATTTACAATGATACAACTTTAGTTAAATGAGGTGACATATATTATATTATTTCCCACAGTTTCTTGGTAAGGATGCGTTCGAAGTGGATGAAAAAGGCAGAACTGCAGGGTCCTATAACCCTTATCCCCTGGCAGAAAAAGGGTTTTAAGGCACAGTACTGATCAGGTTAGAAACACAGAAAATAAATACTGGTACAGCATATGGACAGCTTGGATGTGCTATTTGGTCTACAGAAGAGTATAATAGCAGCTGTTTTGACAGATCAGGGAGTCAGAAAAGGAGATAAATGAAAACATAATGTATTTATTGGACTAATGGGAACTGGGCATTGGGAATTACGTCAAAAACTCCACAGAGACGTTGTGCTTTGGTGAGAGGAACAAAACAACTTATCAAGGGTAAAGCATGCAATGTATAATTAGTATGAAGTAGGTAATTACTATACACGCAGTGTGTATGCAGTACTTCTCATTTGTGAAGTCTTGTCTGTTTGGACTTTTATTGAAGGCTATTTATGCTTTCCCCAAATTTCTGATACTGTGTGAATGAATACGATAACAAATTAATTGCTAATAAGTTATTGAAGTGCAAAAATTCATTGGGTCAATTGGTCCAGATGAAAGTAGAATTCTTGAGTACTTTTAAATCAACGGCTTAAAAATGAGTACTTTTTTAAATCAACGGCTTAAAAATGAGGAGTGTAGTTTACTGTGCAGGAACTTGCATGAACAGAACATTGTCTTCTTAAAGGTGCAATCCCATGTAGCCCAAACCCTTTTGTAAAGAATTTATCAGTCTAATCAGCTTCGATATAATAAATCTAGAGGCCTCTGAATAGGGAAATGTTTCTCCACGAGTGTTTACTTTACCCTTAGCCAGCCCTGTCCTTATCAGAGAGTCAGTAATGATAAGGGAAGTAACAGAGAGGGGGGCTGCTCAAGCACTTATTGAGCACACAGTGACATCAGACAATAAGGGAGCAGCCAGAGCAAATGACCCCTCCCTCCCCAGAGTCTGAGCTCAGTCTGCTTAAAAGATGCACAATGCACTCGCAAACTTTCAGATGGTAATGCATGGCTAGAGATCAGCCCAGGAGGCTGTGATAGAGGGACATACCGGTACTCCTCCATGGGTGATGCGCGACTGGAAAAAATCCTTCCGCGTCACGTGATGGATCTCTCCTCTCGCGATGTTTGGATGGATCAACCAGATAGACGGCAGCCTCTACAGCGGGGCTCTCACGCGTTAACCCTACACGTTTCGCTTCGTCTTCGATTCATTAATTAAAATGGCAATGTCCAATTATCGAGGGGCATAGGGAATATAATCAGAACCAAAAATATTAATCAACAAGCATAATTATGACAATAAAGAACTGGTGTAAAAATGAATAAAAAAACTTAAAGCACAAATTGTATATAAAAAAAATGCATATAGACATTTAAAAAAAAAATGTATGGAATTTGTGCTTTTTGTATGTTTTATTTATGGGCATAGATGACCATAGTGATAATCAATGGATTAAATGGGTAGAGTTTTGTTTTATAGTAATGTGTTTTTATAGTAATGTACTGTATTTGAGTTTTTTACACTGTTGATTATTTGAATATGCCCAATGCGTCACAGACAGACAGCCACATTAGCAAGGCTAATGTTTTATTTTGAATGGATAATAGGCCTTTTGCCCATCACAGGTTGGGGATACAGATGGGGGACAGGTTGTTGGGTGACCATTGCTTGCCAATCTGGCTCTCTGTGACCTGTTGGGGGCATAGATTACCACAGTGACAATCAATAGATTAAATGACTAGAGTCTTGTTTTATAGTAATGTAATTTTTATAGTAATTTATCTTATTGTATTGCACTGTATTGATTATTTGAATGGGCAAAAGCGATCTTTGGCTAATAGCACTTTTGCCCATTCCTGTGTGGTGTTGGTCGTAGAGGGGGTGGATAAAGGGGGTAGTGTCACCTGGGAGGAGGTTAATCCCTTCATTACTCTAGCGTTTTTAACCGCTAAGGAAAGGGAGGGGTTCATCCTTCCCGGGAGGCCTAACCACCCACCCTGGGACAACTATAACCTTCACCCACCCCCTCTACCACCAACAAATTGGGTAGTGGCAGTTAACCCCTTCACTACCTCAATGGTTAGGCGCTAACATAATGAAGCTCTGTTTTTATTTTCAGTTTATTAACATATTATTGAAGCAGGGGGTCTCGGGAGCTGTACCACATTAATTTCAGGTCCGGGGACCCCCTGCTTCCCGAAGTACAGGCCCCAGTATGGGGTGCCGGTATCGCCTACAAGGATAGTTCTTCCTGTCATGTGACGTGGGAGAATTACATTTGCAGGAGATACCGGGGCCTATAACTCGGGAAGCAGGGGGTCCCCGGACCTGAAATTAATGCGGGTCAGCTCCGGAGATCCCTTGCTTCAATAATAAGTTAATAAAATTAAAATAAACAGTGTGATCGCCTGTAACAGCAGTGCAGGGAGATGCAGCATTGTACAGACTGTAGGCAGATTGCACGGGCAGATCTTAGAAAAAGAAACTTCAGGTAGCTCCGTTAAGCTGGCTGCCATACTGTATCAATCGGTATGGCATTTTCCTACAAACGGAATCTGGCTTGCGCTAACTCTTTCTGAATACCTTGATAACACAAATGTCAGACCGTCAGGTAGGAACATGCTAACTCAATCGATATGGCAGCCAGCTTATCGGAGCTACCTGAATATTGCCTAGAGTCACTAAGGGAATTTGTAATCTATTACAGATACTTTTTCATTAAAACGAAATGGAGTGAATCGTGCTAGTCTGCAACATTACCATGGCGTTTGAACATTTATTTATAACTAGCTGAGAGACCCGGCGTTGCCCGGGATGTAAATGCGTAATAGGTAGTATTATTTATAAATCGTGGAACAATAGGTGAGTATTTGTTGTAAAGGTTGGATAATAATGTTGAAAAGAAAGATGGAATAAAATGTAATACGATGTTGCTTAAAAATGGTTTATTGTAAACACACCACAGTACAATGTATATTTTGGTGACATAACATATGTAAAAATGTGAGGCGTGTGTCCTGCTAGGGTGTGAGGCGGCGGGTGGCACATGGGTTGTGAGTGCTGTCTGTGAGTGGGGTCCTGCTAGGGTGTGAGGCGGCAGGTGTCACGTGGGTTGTGAGTGCTCTCTGAGTGGGGGTCCTGCTAGGGTGTGAGGGGAGGGAGAAAGGGGAGCGGGGGAGGGAGAAAGGGGAGCGGGGAGGGGGGAGAAAGGGGAGCGGGGAGGGGGGAGAAAGGGGAGCGGGGAGGGGGGAGAAAGGGGAGCGGGGAGGGGGGAGAAAGGGGAGCGGGGAGGGGGGAGAAAGGGGAGCGGGGGGGGGAGAAAGGGGAGCGGGGGGGGGAGAAAGGGGAGCGGGGGGGGGAGAAAGGGGAGCGGGGGGGGGGAGAAAGGGGAGCGGGGGGGGGGAGAAAGGGGAGCGGGGAGGGGGGAGAAAGGGGAGCGGGGAGGGGGGAGAAAGGGGAGCGGGGGGGGGAGAAAGGGGAGCGGGGGGGGGAAAAGGGGAGCGGGGGGGGAGAGAAAGGGGAGCGGGGGGGGAGAGAAAGGGGAGCGGGGGGGGGAGAGAAAGGGGAGCGGGGGGGGGAGAGAAAGGGGGAGGGGGAGAAAGGGGAGCGGGGAGGGGGAGAAAGGGGAGCGGGGAGGGGGAGAAAGGGGAGCGGGGAGGGGGAGAAAGGGGAGCGGGGAGGGGGAGAAAGGGGAAAGGGGAGGGAGAGAAAGGGGAAAGGGGAGGGAGAGAAAGGGGGGGAGAGAAAGGGGAGCGGGGGGGGAGAGAAAGGGGGAGGGGGAGAAAGGGGAAAGGGGAGGGAGAGAAAGGGGAGCGGGGGGGGAGAAAGGGGGAGGGGGAGAAAGGGGAAAGGGGAGGGAGAGAAAGGGGAGCGGGGGGGGAGAAAGGGGAGCGGGGAGGGGGAGAAAGGGGAGCGGAGGGGGAGAAAGGGGAGCGGGGGGGGAGAAAGGGGAGCGGGGAGGGGGAGAAAGGGGGGGAGAGAAAGGGGAGCGGGGGGGGAGGGAAAGGGGAGGGGGAGAAAGGGGGAGGGGGAGAAAGGGGAAAGGGGAGGGGGAGAAAGGGGAAAGGGGAGGGAGAGAAAGGGGAGCGGGGGGGGAGAGAGGGGAGAAAGGGGAGGGGGAGAAAGGGGAGGGGGAGAAAGGGGAGGGGGAGAAAGGGGAAAGGGGGGGAGAGAGAAAGGGGAAAGGGGGGAGAGAGAAAGGGGAGCAGGGGGGAGAGAAAGGGGAGCGGGGGGGAGAGAAAGGGGAGCGGGGGGGAGAGAAAGGGGAGCGGGGGGGGAGAGAAAGGGGAGGGAGAGAAAGGGGAAAGGGGAGGGAGAGAAAGGGGAGCGGGGGGGAGAGAAAGGGGAGCGGGGGGGGAGAAAGGGGAGCGGGGAGGGGGAGAAAGGGGGGGAGAGAAAGGGGAGCGGGGGGGGAGAGAAAGGGGGAGGGGGAGAAAGGGGAAAGGGGAGGGAGAGAAAGGGGAGCGGGGGGGGAGAGAAGGGGGAGCGGGGGGGAGAAAGGGGAGGGGGAGAAAGGGGAAAGGGGCGGAGAGAGAAAGGGGAGGGGGAGAAAGGGGAGGGGGAGAAAGGGGAGCGGGGGGGAGAGAAAGGGGAGCGGGGGGGGAGAAAGGGGAGCGGGGAGGGGGAGAAAGGGGGGGAGAGAAAGGCGAGCGGGGGGGGGAGAGAAAGGGGAAAGGGGAGAGGGGGAGGGGGGAAAGGGGAGGGAGAGAAAGGGGAGCGGGGGGGAGAGAAAGGGGAGCGGGGGGGAGAGAAAGGGGAGGGGGAGAAAGGGGAGGGGGAGAAAGGGGAGGGGGAGAAAGGGGAGCGGGGGGGAGAAAGGGGAGCGGGGGGGAGAAAGGGGAAAGGGGGGGAGAGAGAAAGGGGAGCGGGGGGGGAGAAAGGGGAAAGGGGAGGGGGAGAAAGGGGAGGGGGAGAAAGGGGAGCGGGGGGGAGAAAGGGGAGCGGGGGGGGAGAAAGGGGAGCGGGGGGGGGGAAAGGGGAGCGGGGGGGGGGAAAGGGGGGAGGGGGAGAGCGGCGTTGGCCGTGAGTTACATTTAGCGCTAGGAAAAGGGGGGGGAGAGGGGGGGAAAAGGAGGGGAGGGGGACGGGGAAAATGTGGGGAGGGGGACAGTGGACAGGGGGGGGGGGCAGTGGATGGGGGGAGGGAGGGGGACAGTGGGCGGGGGACAGTGGAAATGACAGTGGACAGGAGGGGATGGGAGGGGGGGGAGAGTGGACAGGAGGGGGGGGAGAGTGGACAGGAGGGGGGGGAGAGTGGACAGGAGGGGGGAGAGTGGACAGGAGGGGGGGAGAGTGGACAGGGGGGGGGGGTGACAGTGGACAGGAGGGGGGGCAGTGGACAGGAGGGGGGTTGGTTTGCTTTAAATTGACGGGTCGTCCCTCCTCTCCACTCCCCCTGTATCTTTCTCCGCTCCTGCCCCCCCTGTATCTTTCTCCGCTCCTGCCCCCCCCCCCCATGTGTAGCTCCGGTCCCCACTCTACAGTGTCTGAGACACAGTGTAACACACACACACGCACACAGACACACACACACACTGTCCCACACACACACTGTCCCACACACACACTGTCACGCTGTGACACACACACACACACACACACTCTCTCTCACCTCTCCTTCTGGCCGCCGCCATGTTAGTTAGTCCGCGAGGGAGGAAGGGGTCCTTCTGTCCGCCGCCATCTTAGGTGCCGCGTGGCAGCGGTAGGCTGCCCTGGCCAATGCCTGTCCCCGCGCCAGGGAGGTGAGCGGGAGGTGAGCGGGAGGTGAGTGGAGGCAGCGGCAGGCTGCCCTGCCCACTGCCTGTCCCCGCACCGGGGAGGGAGTTGAGCGGGAGGTGGAGGGAGGTGAGCGGGAGGGAGGTGAGTGGAGCGGGAGGTGGAGGGAGGTGAGCGGGAGGGAGGTGAGTGGAGAGGGAGGTGGAGGGAGGTGAGTGGAGCGGGAGGTGGAGGGAGGTGGAGGGAGGTGAGCGGGAGGGAGGTGAGTGGAGAGGGAGGTGGAGGGAGGTGAGCGGGAGGGAGGTGGGTGGAGGGAGGTGGGAGGGAGGTGGGTGGAGGGAGGTGAGCGGGAGGGAGGTGAGTGGAGAGGGAGGTGGAGGGAGGTGAGCGGGAGGGAGGTGGAGGGAGGTGAGTGGAGAGGGAGGTGAGTGTGATGGGGGGGGGAGAGGACAGAGAGAGAGGTGTGTGTGTGTGTCTCTGTGTCTCTGTGTCTGTCTGTGTGTGTCTGTGTGTGTGTGTGTGTGTCCGTGTCCTTTGGCCCGTCATTCCGCCTCAGGCCAATGAGAGGTGTTCGGGGGCGGGCGGGCCAAGGGACCAATGAGATTTCCCCTAGGGACGCAGACATACAGTGATTTCAGAAATATATAGTAGATTGTGACTTCCCTTTTAAAAAAAAAATATTTTATTGTCTCAGTGTCTGCATATGGAGGACTATGTACAAAATATGCCATACTGTATTAGAATAGTTCTACATATACCCAATAATTATGTGCAAGGACATCCATCAAAAGTTCACATTAGTCAAAGGTACAGTATAACAGAGTTGATCCCAAGAGGATCAAAAAGACTCCCTCACATAAAGAGCGCTCAATGTTGGAGTACAATGAATTGGACTCACAGTGGTCTAACAGGTAAGTGCTGTTGATAGGTCAGAATAAGCCTATCATGACCGGAAAGAGCTTGGAAGAAAAATAATAACATTTTATTCAAATATTTTGGTTAAAAACACATATATCACATTCAAACATTAAAATAACCACATAATGAAGTGGCAAGATAAGCAATATATTAGTAAGTATCCTGATGATATAGTAAGTCAATTGCTATCAACAAGCGTCTAATTTCAAAATTCAAATATTTATAGATAAGCAGGTAAGTATCACTCTAAGCCTATAAACAACAAAGTCTCAATAGGTGCAATTTAATAACTAATATATTGCTTGATACTTACCTGCTTATCTATAAATATTTGAATTTTGAAATTAGACGCTTGTTGATAGCAATTGACTTGATATATCATCAGGATACTTACTAATATATTGCTTATCTTGCCACTTCATTATGGGGTTATTTTAATGTTTGAATGTGATATGTGTTTTTAACCAAAATATTTGAACAAAATTATTATTTTTCTTCCTACTGTAGCTCTTTCCGGTCATGATAGGTCAGAATAAGCCTATCAACAGCACTTACCTGTTAGACCACTGTGAGTCTATTCATTGTACTCCAACATTGAGTGCTCTTTATGTGAGGGAGTCTTTTTGATCCTCTTGGGATCAACTCTGTTATACTAGTTTATTTTTCCCTCTGAGCACCTGTTTTTTACATGATTACACATACATATATGGATGAACGTTTTTTTTCTCCTTTATAGATAGTCAAAGGTACAATAAGGATGCAGTTTCCGATTCTCGTGTACTTGTGGTTTGTTTTTTAAGTAGGATATATACATATACATATAGCATATTATACACTTTGTAAAGAGCTGGCAGTCTTCTGTTTCTTGATACAAGGCACATGGAAATTCGTCATTTTCCAGTGGTCACAGAGCACTGGAGCAAGTTTTTATCCATGGTTTCCCATTGAAGTGTCTATTGGCCAAAAGGCAACTCCTCATTCTTCTCAACAGACTCATCCTAAAGTTGTGGTATCATTGGGTTTTTGTCTATGTACTCACAATACTTATTCTTATTTTTAAAGGTTGTACCTGGGGATGGCAGCTTCATTCTTTTCTCAATTTTTTCATTTCCCGAGCTTGGATATTATTTCATCAATACCTTTTTGAGGTACACTGTTGACATTTACAGTCCATTATAGTTAATCTCCAGTATGTAGCATTTTTTTGACAAACCTAATTCTTCACGGCTCACCATTGCAACTTTACTTAAAGAGGATTTCCTTTGCCAAGGATTAACAATCCAGTTATTGAATAAAAATGAACCGGTATACTACCACAAAACAGCTTGGTGATGGTACCTACGGAAGTGTGCTGATGGGGAAAAGCAATGAGTCGGGAGAGTTAGTGGCTATCAAAAGGTAAGTGTGGCTTATGAAAAACACTCATTATACTGTATACATTGCTTTTACAAGGCTCCCTTCAAAGTTATAGTGTATGTATATGCGAAAGCTGCCATGGACGTGACAGACTGTAGCTGATGGTTGGATCGCAGGGTGACAGAGCTCCAGGAGCCAAGATGTGTAGGGGGTTTTGGCCTGGATGTGGGTGCATCACGGGGTCATTGACCGGTACAAAGTGCAGAACAACCTTTTAATAGAGTATTTGGCAGTGTAATAGTTTTTTCCCGTGCCCAGTGGGGGGCTGCAGTGTGTTGCTCAACACATTACAGGTACTTGGCATGGAAGAGCTAAAACAAAACCAGTGGGGCTGAGAACAGTAAGATGGTTAAAGCAATAATGTGCCTTTATCTTAACTTGGGTCCAAGGGAGAATGCACCTGTTTCATATAGCATTTGTATGTGCATTGGGTACAGGTTCCCTAGCATTAAAGAAGCTTTAACCTGTATTACTTTTCCTTGCAATAACTGTAATGTTGCAATTTTGTAGGATGAAAAGGAAGTTCTATTCTTGGGAAGAATGTATGAATTTGAAAGAAGTGAAGGTAATTTTATCTTTCGTTTGCTTTTTGAATTGAATGAGTTTTCGGTTTTTGAACATATAATACCCGATGTGTCGCTGAGCCCTCTGATGGTGAAAGGGCGGAACATTCTATTTAGAATTGATGCTTCTTATCACAAGGTTTTCTGTCACTTTCTTAATTCAGTTCAGACTTGCACTCACTTTGAATCATATTTTAGCATTGGACAAAGGCAGCGAATACTGTTCTTTTTGTCTTTGTAATTCAAATAAACCTGTGTTACAGAAATAAGGTAACCCTAGCTGTTCTCTTATACAGGTACTGCATCCCTTGGAAGCCTATGATAAGTTTGCATTGGAAAAGCCTAGTGTCAAGTACAGATATAGCAAGACTTAGTGTCCTCTGTGCCGCGTTCACACGCGTGGGATCACGGCCCTTAAAACAAAGCGGATCTTATGAACTAGATTTCATCTAATCTCACTCACTAATAGGAGCTGCCGATGACCACTTCTAGACATTCAATGACATACAGCCCAGATGTATAACCTTATATGTCCTTTTGTGTCTTTTTTGTTTTAATACTTTTTCTTTTCCTTTTTGCAGTCTCTGAAAAAACTGAATCATGCTAATGTGGTCAAGTTAAAGGAGGTTATCAGAGAAAATGACCAGCTGTATTTTGTGTTTGAATATATGAAAGAAAACCTTTATCAATTAATGAAAGACAGGTATGTCTTTAATGTCAAACATTTTTTGAAAGAAGTGTAATTTTGAAAAGTCTCCGATGTTCTTTTTAGTAGCAAAATACACAGCCTACATTCAACCGATCCAGTTGCACACAATGTATATAATAAGTTGTGGAGTGAATATGGTGCTGTTATCGTGAAGTAGTGGAAATAAATCCATGCTAAAAGTGCTTAAACACAATAAAGGTGCTTTATGATGAAAGTGCTCATACAAGGTGAATAAAACAGTGTGAACAAATGCAGCTACAAAACCCTTTTGAGGAAGATGTCTTTCTCTGTAAAGAGCTTGGCAGTGAAGTTTGGGGAGTGCAGTTAAGTAATAAAAATATAAGACACAAATAGTGCAGGTTGTACAAATAGTTGGGATATAGTTAACTAATGATGATCCTATACGGTGTACACTCACATTCTTTCACAGAAAATAAAGCAGTTCTAAAACTCTGTTTGGTGTCTGTTTGTGTGTAGTGTCAACTTCTGTGGCGGTGATCTTGTTTGTTTTTCTTTAAATGTTCCAATTTTCTCAAAAAAGATGACTTCTACCCGGTGCATTTTCGATGTAAATCACCAGATCTAAGAATTCTTTTTCTGTTTGACTTGTTTTTCCTGTAAATCTTAGATTAAAATAATTTTGATTTATATATTTAACGAAACTATCTACATCTTTTTGTTTGCCCTTCCAAATAATAATAATAATAATAATAATATCGCTAATATATCTCTTGTAGAGGACCAAGTTCGCACCGAACTCGTTCTGGGACCAGATGTATTCCTCTTCCCATATGCTCATAAATATATAAGCATAGCTCGGTGCGAACCTGGTCATCCATTGCTGTACCGCACAACTGTAGGAAAAATTCACTATTAAACCAAAAATAGTTACGTGATATTATGAATTTGATACTATCCATTAAAAAATTGGTTTGTTCTATTGTTATTTCTTTATCCTGAGTTAACTTTTTTTAATGGCATTTTAACTACTTGCATTTTTATTATATTATGAGTATTTTCTTCAATGTTCTTCATCGTTATTTTTTCTAGTATTTTAATATATATATTATGATCTATTAATAAAGCTCCCTCTCCCATTTTTACAATGGTTTTTTTTTTTCCATTGATACATCAAATGTATTATATGGTATGTATATGTACCAATGCTGTTGCAATCATACATCGGTGAATTAGTAAAGTGACCAATAGGGATAAAGAAGAGGCTATATATACAAGAACATCAGACACAGATAAGTATTGACTCCTGACGAAGCCGAGTACGAGCGAAACGCATAGTCACCAGCGTTCGCCATTCCCTGCTGCACCAGGTAGATGTCCAGTGTTCTTGCATGCCAATCATCTGCGCTCCAATAGATGGAAGTGACATGCCCGGGGAACCGGAAGCTTCACCATCGGAGAGATGCCGGAATGTCCAGCACCTCGAGGACATCGGGCAGTCGTAATCGGAGACACTGATTTACAACTTAAGTATTACAGGATTGCTGTTTCACGCTCGTATGCAAGTGTGATTCCTATATTTTTATGTTATAAATTGTAGAATCTACAGATAGCACTATGGGTATTTTTCATCTCTTTTGAGAAAATCGGAAGATTTAAAGAACCACAAACAAGATCGCCGTCACAGAAGTTGACACTACACACAAACAGACACTAAACAGAGTTTTGGAACTGCTTTGTTTTCTGTGAAAGAATGTGAGTGTACACTGTATAGGATCATCATTAGTTAACTATAACCCAACTATTTGTACAACCTGCACTATTTGTGTCTTATATTTTTTTATTTAAAATCAACGACAGATCATAGAACACAGACAGAGCCCAATGCTACTTCCAATGACACAGATACACTGTAAAGTACCTGTATATCTAAACTAAAAACATATGGTCATTTAGTTGGATTCTTTGGCCAAAGTATCTTAAGCCTGCACACCAAACGCCAAGATAGACCAAATCTGTGAAGGTCCTAACACTAATCAAATTCTTAACCTGTATAATACCAGGAAGAAAACTTTATAATAAAGCTGTTGTGATTAGCTGCATAGTTCTTAGTTTGATTGAAGCTCTTATTTACCTGTATAATACCAGGAAAAGCACTCTGAATTAGATTTGTCGCAAACAAACTGCATGCATGGACCTGCATGTGTGGAAAATGAATGACCCTTAACCATTTGGAAGCATAGTGGGATGGGGGTGAGCTTGGAACCTGGGAAATAGGAGCCACCCTCCCTTAATCAGCTGTGACCAGCTGGACAAGATTGCAAAACAGAGAAAACCAGTAAGCTCCTAATTTATATACCCCCAAAGTAACCACAATATATATTTGCATATGTTCTGTGTTCCATCCTTGATTTTAACTATATATTGCCATGCCCAGTAGCACTCCGTTTTGACACTCATATGCAAATATATATATATTGTGGTTACTTTGGGGGTATATAAATTGGGAGCTTACTGTTTTTCTCTTATATTTTTTTTATTACACAATTGATGACAAACTGCGCTCCCCAAACTTCACTGCCAAATATAATAAGTTGTGGTAGGGCAAAGTCCCACTTTCAAATAGTCATCCATTGGTTATAAGCAGGGATCAACAAAGGCACTCGCCCACTCACCTGGGGCGTGTGCAGATGAGTCGTGATATATCCAGGGGATATGAGGCCTCGCCAGCAGTCCTGCGAGTCCCTGGTGCAGTTACTTTAATCCCATCACCCGGCTAAGCAGCAGACCCCGTCCTCTCCGCACGCTGCTTCTCACCCCCCCGCCCCCCCCCCCACGCCACCTTCCTGTAGGTGAGAACAAAGGAGCGCTGATCTCCAGAGAGTAGATGCAGTCCCTGAAGAGATCCAACGTGAAGTGCTCTGCTGGTCGAGTCTAGGTGCTGGCCCTGGGTGCATGCGTAGTGTGTTGGGGAGCCTCCTGTATGTACAGTATGTTGCGCAGCCAAATTCTGCAGAGCCTGCTGATCTCTTCTCATCTGGATGATGCTTTGTACACGTGAGTCTCAGTCTCCACACCTAAACGACTTCAGTAGATAGAAGTTATATCTACTGTTGTCAGATTGCTGTCGGGTGAGTGGTGCTTTTGAGCTTATTCTTGTTGCGTTTTTGGTATGACTGCTTTGCAATGAATTTGTAGCATCCTCCTCCAGTCTCCGATTGTTTAATGTCCGTGTATGTTGGAGTTTCTCAGTGAGGTCACTTTGAATTTCCCCTCACTTGCTCGGAATTGCCCTTTATATAAAGTACCCCAGTTACCAAACAGTTAAAGTAGTTCCTCCCCAGCAGCCACATACACTGCTAGTGATCACCACCCAGTTATTCACTATTGGACCCTGCTATCTGGCACATACAATATACATTGCAGTGATTGAGCACCCCTCAGGGGTTCTGCGGCCGCCAGAGGGGGAGAGCTGGGATAACACAGCTGTCCCAGACCCGGCAGCACGACGGACGGGAGCCCTACGCAGCAGTGAGCCGGTATCAGCAGCAGAAACTGGCAGCTCAAAGCTCTTCCTTCTCCGGGCTTCTGCCGCTTCCAGCTGACAGGAGAGAGAGGAAGAAAATTCAGAGCCGGCTCTCTTAAAGACTGTGTGTGTTAGGGGGTAGATAAAGGGGGAGAGTGAGTGTGATTGGGGGGGTTGGGGTTCCCCAAAATTTGGATCTGTGCTTGTTGAAATTCTCTTCTTTGCCTCCTTGTGTGTGAAGTTGTTAGCTGAGATCATCCTGAAATCTACCTTTATTATTGGCTGCATGAACTGCTCTGTGGGGAACTCTAGAGAACTGCAGTAGATGCAATTCAGGACTATTACTCCAAAGGAAGCAGTCAACACACTATTTTACATACCGTAACCTCTATGGCTGTGAACAGGTTACATGGATGTGCGTGCAGATCTTGCGTAGTGTGAGCTGCTGCTGAGACTGGAAATCCAGTAATCTCTGTGCCCCTGTTAATTTTTTTTTCTCATAGTCTTCTACCTACCGCAACATAGGGTGTTCTGCTACATGGTTCTGCTTCTGCATCTCCCCCCTGCCCTCCCTCTCCTCAGCTGGCTATACCGGGTACTGGCTACTTCTGTGATTTCACACTCCAGTCTCCGATTGCTGGGGACATACTTGGATTGTATTCTATTTACAAATGCATCTGAGTAGATGAACACTGTTCCCATATCTGCACCTGAATTTACTCTGTTTATTACATTCTATTCCTCTTGACTGTGCATCAATATACTTTACAATTACTGTAAATATTTTGGAAGATCCGTTTTCTCCCAGAAAAAAGTTCCTACTTTGAAGCACTGGTTATGAACTCTGGTTCTATTTTTTCAAAATAAATACTGAATGGTACTTTACACTTATGTCCTCATCATTGATTCACATAGCCTTCAAGAACATTGATTGGTTTGGGCATGAGTATAAAATATTAGCAGTAGCGATAAATCGTAAAATATTAAAAAATCGCCACTCTTTGAACTATTTTATAAGTGCACAAGTCCCAAGGGTTTCTTCCTTGGGGTATGTTCTGCTTGAGGGTATTGACTTGCTATGTAGCATTCTATACCAAATGAACCCAGTATGTCAAACAGTTTATAATTGTGCTCATTCATACTTTTTAATATAATAAATGTATTTCTATAAGGAGAGGCTAGCTAAATTAGATTTCTTCACATTAGAAAAGAGGCGTGTAAGAGGGGATACGATAGGTAAACATTGGAAGGATGTTGATTCAGGGAGAAATCCGATTGCCAATTCTTGGAGTCAGGGAGGAATTATTTTTTCCCGTTAAGAGATATCATTAGATAATGTGTCACTGGGGTTTATGGTCCGTGCTTCAGAGTACCCAACAGATAAAGCTGAAACCCGTTATAAAGCGGTCCTCGGGGTCCACAGAATGAGACCGCGTTATAAAATTTTGACGCTCGAGGACTTGCCTCTCTCCAGCTCTCCTCTCCCTGCTTCATCAGGCTGATACACGTGCGCGGAACTTACGTAGACTTTTGAGTGCAGAGAAAGGTCACATGACACACATGCACCCCTACACCAGGTGGGAATTTTTTTATTTTTTTTAAACATTCAATGCTTTATTGCTACATATGCTACACGCAGGAAGAGGCAGTCTCAGAGCAGTGTTCTCAAGGAGAAAGAGCCACTACGGCTTGAAAGGCGTGGGAGGACACTCTCTACTCTGAGACTGCCACCTTTTTAATGTCTCAATAAAGCCTTGCATATTTTTTCATTACCTGGGTTCCCTGTTTCTGTGATTTTCGGATTTTGCGTTGGTGCTTTGAATCTCCTGCTTCTGTTTTACTGTTCTACACTGATAGCTGTTAGCTGTATATATATATATATATATATATATATATATATATATATATATATATATATATATATATATATATATATATATATGAACCTACAGTAATATTTACAGTTGCTATATATATATATATATATATATATATATATATATATATATATATATATATATATAAACCATAATACTGAGTTAAGTTATGGTGAGTAAAAAAAGTGACAAAAACCCTCCACAGGAAAGCAAATATGCAAATATAGCTGTATGCTCATCTGCATGTCTTAGGCAGGTCTGCAACCCCGCCTTTCCCCATTATCACCCAGCATACAGCACTTCCACTGCAGCAAGGGATTCTGGGAAATGACATGCAAATGAGCACACAGTGTCACTTTTTGCCTCAATAACCATTTTTAACATGGTTCCCTATAGGCTTAAGCTTGCTGCATGGTCACAGCTTTGAGTACAGCCAGGGTTAAGGTGCATACCCAGAAAACCACCCACAGACAGCTGTTTCGACCTTGATGGGTCTCATCAGTGTGGGGTTGATTTTACTGGGAATGCACCCTGGCTGTGCTCAAAGCTGTGACCATGCAGCAAGCTTAAGCCTATAGGGAACCATGTTAAAAATGGTTATTGAGGCAAAAAGTGACACTGTGTGCTCATTTGCATGTCATTTCCCAGAATCCCTTACTGCAGTGGAAGTGCTGTATGCTGGGTGATAATGGGGAAAGGCGGGGTTGCAGACCTGCCTAAGACATGCAGATGAGCATACAGCTATATTTGCATATATATATATATATAAACAGCTAACAGCTATGTGTGTGTGTATGTTTATGTGTATCCCAATCCTATCCAAAGTCATGGAAAAATGTGTCCACTCCCAATTAAGCGATTAATATAACAAGACAAATTTCCCTAGCCAATTCCAATCTGGCTTTCGCCCCAAACACTCTACCGTAACTACCCTGCTAAAAGTTTGCTATGAAATTCAGTCTGGAATGGAACGGGGTCAACTCACTGGTGCAGTATTCCTGGATTTTGCAAAGGCTTTTGATACTGTTGATCATGCTATCCTGCTTAACAAACTCCAGAGCTCTGGAATAGGGAAGCATGCTTTAAACTGGTTTCAGTCCTACCTATCAGGTAGATCCCAACATGTGTTAATCTCAGACTCTAACTCTAACCCCCTGGATATCACCTGTGGCGTCCCGCAAGGCTCTGTTCTGGGGCCCCTACTCTTCTCAGTGTTCCTCAATGATCTCCCCACAGCTTGTCAGGAAGCCTCAATACACATGTATGCAGATGACACAATCCTATATGCACACAGCCATAGCCTCTCTGACCTTCAACACATACTTC
The DNA here is from genome assembly GCF_040206685.1 of Ascaphus truei. Classification (NCBI taxonomy): domain Eukaryota; kingdom Metazoa; phylum Chordata; class Amphibia; order Anura; family Ascaphidae; genus Ascaphus; species Ascaphus truei. The sequence goes on from NC_134484.1 coordinate 189,712,969, forward strand.
AGTCTGACTTTTTGAGACTCGAAAACTGGATTTCCCAAAACAAACTGTTTTTAAACACTGACAAGACTGTAACAATGGTATTTGGGACCAAGACTACATTTTTAAAGCTTCCAGCGACTGAGCTCCACATTAGAACCAACACTAACACCACCCTAACTCCTGTTACTAGTTTTAAATACCTGGGCATATGGCTTGACTCCCACTTAACATTCGGGATGCACATTGATACCCTGACAACCAAGACCTATGCCAAACTAGGGGTACTTTACAGGAACAAATCCTCCCTAAGTCTCCTGGTCAGAAAACGTATCGCACAGCAGGTGCTAATGCCAATTATTGTCAAAGGAGACATAGTATATGGCTCGGCAACTCAATCCCACCTTAGCAAACTTGACACCCTCTACAATTCAATTTGTCGTTTTGTTCTCCAATGCAACTATAACACACATCGCTGCGAAATGCTCAAAGAACTAGATTGGTCATCACTCGAGTCTAGGCGCAAAGTTCACCTTTCCTGTCTTGCCTTCAAATTCTTTATGGGCAAGCTACCCAGCTATCTGAACAAGCTCCTCACCCCTACCACATGCAGCACCTATCACCTGAGATCTGACTCCAAAACACTGTTCGTGGTCCCAAGGCTCAACAAAGTATCCGTCCGCTCCTCCTTCTCTTACCGTGCACCCCAAAACTGGAACAACCTACCAGAGTCTCTTACATCTACCACCAGTTTAAGTTCTTTCAAATCTAACGCTGTCACACATTTTAATCTGGTCTGTAACTGTTTCATACGCCCATAATATATATTATCTTTAACTGGGCACGCAATGTCTTGTATATAATGTATACCCTGCTCATTTATGTAACTGTATTTGTAAACATGTATTTGTCTTCATAACTCTGTGCCCAGGACATACTTGAAAACGAGAGGTAACTCTCAATGTATTACTTCCTCGAAAAATATTTTATAGATAAATAATATGTGTGTGTGTGTGTGTGTGTGTATATATATATATTATATATAATATATGTGTGTGTATATATGTATATGTGGGTGAGGTGGGTTCCGATTGATGTTGTTTTTTTTTATTTATTGACTTATTTTTCATACCCGCGTTAAAAATATTAAGTGTCCAGGAAGTCATAATTGAGCTTTTCCTGGAGCCCACTGCAATCTGAGAATACTATGGACATGCATATGAGGCAAGATACAAACATCATAAGTTAAACTCCTACAAGGCTTAAGGGGAATTGCTGCTTTCAGACAAAAGATATTATGAGTACAGGCAGTCCTCGGTTATCCGACACAATGAGTTACTCAAAATGTCGTTGTAAAGCGAAACGTTGTAAAGCGAAACACGTTTTCCCATAGGAACACTGTTTAAATGAAAGGTTCCGTTCCTGAAGGCATTTTTAACACTAAAATACACCAAATATTTTATGTAGGCAATAAGATATGCAGCACACACATAAATTATATAGTGTATATACTGTATTATATATATATATATATATAATATAACAAAATAAATAATATATTAGATAGTATAATATAATATTATATAGTATAATATTATATATATATGCTCTTACGACGCTTTGCAACAATGTTTATGTGAATGTGTATATATATATATACACACATACACAACGTTGCAAAGCGTTGGATAAGCCATTTTGGCGTTGTAAAAATGAATATAGGTATGCATTGCATAGCGTTGGATAAGCCATTCGTTGTAAAGCGAAGCGTTGTAAAACGTGGACTGCCTGTATCCTGGTAACAACATTGACAGTAACATTTCTAGCAATATCATCCCCTATTGGTTGTTGGGCTACGTTGAAATGGAACATTGGAAATATCCTTGGTATGAGCTGCAGTAGACACATCAAATGTCTAAAGTCATATCCACAATTAAGGCGACAATGTGCAATTTTTTTCTACTGCCGTTTTGGAGAGTATTGTATAACACCTGAAGCGGCTGAAGTTTCCTTTGAAGTTAGTGTAGTATTTTAGCTCGATTGTCCACTTCGGCTGATATAAAATAAGACCCGTAAACTCTCACTACCTAAACTCTTTAGTTATGTGCAGAAATAAGTCCACAGTATACAATAACATACAGTGTTTCAGCATAGCCTTTTTTTTTTTTTTTTTTTTTTTTAAACGTACTCATAAATATTCCAACTTTCAAAGGTGTTATTTTAAATTAGGAATTCTGCTTGAATGTGTCTTTGTAGATGTACTAGCCACTTTACAACAGTATTGCCCTGTGAAGTGATTATATGAAGCAGTAGAGAGAGATTTTTATAATAATGGGAGTTGTAAGATTCTGCATCACGTTCTGTTGCCAGGTCTGAGGTGGAATAAAACTCTTTAAAGCGTTGCATCAAATGGCAGAAACGTGATTCCTTTTTCTTGCATTTGATGCTGATGCAAGCAGAAAATGTTTCTCTGTTCCTTTAAAAGCACCAACTTCAATGATACTTACACCACGGATCAAAGATATTTTCTCTTTAGATACAAACTTCTTATCCCCATTATTGCTCTTACGGGTCATGCATACTGTAATTGCATATTCATGTAAAAATAAAAAGTCTGTAAAAATTGATGCTTATTGATATCTTAAAAATGTATACTTTTTACAACTACAGAATTAGATGCACGGTTCAAGTTTGCCCACCCTGAAAAGGTATCGAAGACTACTTGGTCATTGGAATTTAAAAAGCCAAACGTTCATATCTTGCAAAACAATAGTTTATTAATAGATTATCCAAACCATACTGCATATACTAATCACAAAAGTTGAAAGGCATCGTTTTGTAAATCATACCTTAAAAATTACTTGAAATTGTTAATTTGTCTCTTCACAGAAATAAGTTGTTTCCAGAGTCAGTCATCAGAAACATTATGTACCAAATTTTACAAGGGCTAGCTTTTATCCATAAACACGGTAGGTTTCATGTGAGGGTTGTAACTTCTTCACTTTCCTCTCTGAGTAAGTGTGCTCATTTCAGCATACAAACCCAAATAATCATTGAGTGTTTGTGGGTTATTCATTAAACTGTGAAAGTGCTAATTGGGGAGCTGTCACATATAAACTCCAATAGACATGAACGGGAGTTTAAAAAAAACAAATATTGTGTGCAAAAGTGCTCTGATCAGCAGTGTTACAGTTTATTGAATTCACTCTTCTGTCTAAGCTAGGAGTAATATCAGACCCATGAGAATGATAGGCAAGCTTTCACCTTGAGACATCCACTGCAGCTCATATTTTACAGTACCACTGAAACAGTAACATATGAGAGAGTGTTAAGATGTATGTACTGTTTAATTGCTAAATTCAACTGTAAATTAATATCTTGATATTTGTAAACAATTTTCTAGTTTACGAACACTTAAAATCAATCCATGGTCAATTATTTCTTACAGCTGTATTTAGTTAACTATTTGTGAGCTAAGTGACTGTCTCAAGGGAGTAGCTGTCCGTTATTGACTACAGTTGAAACTTGAAAAGGTTCAATCTACTTGACCAGGAGTGCTACAAACTATTGTTTGTGTGCTACAAACTATTGTGCCTCTTGCTACAAACTATTGTGTGTGCTACAAACTATTGTGCCTCTTATTTTTTTTTTGTGTGCTACAAACTATTGTGCCTCTTATTTTTTTTTTTTGTCTTACTGCAGTAGTCCACAAGGGCCACTGATACCATTTTGGTTGATATAGTTTGGAGCTCGGACATGCTGCATAGTGTGTTTTGCAATAGGAAATCAAAGTAAGCTATGGTAACTAAAAAAAGCTACGTTTTTATATACAGTAATGCAAGACAATTACTATAGGAGTATGCATTATGCATGGCCTTGTGCACACTATAGTCAAACTCTCTCTACAGTAAACTAAAGCACTCAGTCCAAATTGTTTCGCTTTTGTCACCAAATGTCTGAAAACATGGTATTCACACCTACATGGTATCAAGTGCCCTTAGAAGAAAACATTTAATTCTGTCTCATTCCTTCTCATTCTCTGTCTTTTTTTTTTCCTGCTATTGCTTTCCTACTTTTGCATCCTACCAGAGAAAATAAGATGTTCACTGAGAATGAAATAAGGAACATAATGTTCCAGGTGCTCTCTGGCTTAGCTTTTGTGCACAAGCATGGTAAGCATTTACATTACCCTCCTTACCTTGTCCTTGCTTTGTGTTACATTTCATATGCAATCATTGTCTCTTGTATAATACATTTATGTGCTGCGGGAGTCTGTGACACATTGAATAGCAATGTTTTCAGCCCTGTGATGTCTCCTTTGGATTTTTTGGATAAGAGTTGTTGCTATGATACGTTTAGATAAAAGAAATGTTCAAAAAATGTTTTAGTTCATTTTTGAAAATATAAAATAATGTTTTGTTACATTCAAATATGTGGCACATTACATACAAATATGGCACGTTACATACAAACATATGCCACACCTATGCAGGAGCGTCCCTTCCCCACATTGATTGGTTTAATTTTACCTGTAATATTTGGTCGAATTAGTTTTATCAGTTTTGGTATTTACCAAGTGCAGTCCCCACCACCCCACTTACAATAAAAAAAGGTCATGATATACATGCTGCATTGCACAGTGCTAATGAGACATCTCAAACCCCCTAAACTCTTCCCATTTTAAGAAATGTAACTTTGAACTACCCAGGTCTGTGTGACTTCCATGTGACTTATGGTAGTAAGCAGTAGAAAGATGTACCACACAGTCGTGATTCCTCTTGGGGCTAGATGACTTTAGAGGTTGGAACAGATGGTCCAAATGTGTCAAAAGGCGTGACCTTATATTGTTTAAGGATCTGTTATTAAAGCTGTAGTTCAAGCTCCTGTTTTTTTGTATTTTTTTTTTTTTACTTCAATAGTTTCATGTGGGTAATCTCTACTAATCTAAAGAACTACATAGCTGCCGGTCAATTCTTTCTCCGTCTATTGATCGGCGAAGTTTGGCGACATCTTTAAATATGGGGAATGTAAATGGTTGTTTAGGAACAAGTATGCTTGTTAAAATAGAATACAAGAAAATTGGTCTTTCAAAGTTGTTGTTTTTTTAAACAGAAAATGCTAAAAGTATTTTTTCTTACCACAGGTCTGATTTATTAAAAAAAAAAAACACACACACATGAAGGATATTGCCTGAACTGCAGCTTTAATGTGGGGAAGCTTTAGAATAAACAGCTTTAGGATAAATCCATTTTATCCTTGCCGTTTAAAACTAATTTGTAAATATTGACATTACTTAGGCTACACATAACTCCTTGGGATAAAATAGGTCTCAGGGCTTCCTAGTAGTGGAGGGTTTATTGTTTGTTCTATACTCACTCTTAATTAGGCTTTTTCCATCGAGATATGAAACCTGAAAATCTTCTCTGTATGGGTCCCGAACTTGTCAAAATAGCAGATTTTGGATTAGTCCGAGAACTCAGATCTCAGCCTCCCTACACCGATTATGTGTCTACCAGGTGGTAAGTTACATTAATTTACTCTTCCACTCGTGCGATCTGTAAAAATAGATATATAAAAAGTATTTGATGGGACTGGATGTAGTTCACAATAAATCTCCTCATCACAATGAGACTCCAGCAGAGACATTAATCTATCAACTCATGTCACCTGATCAGCTTTGTAGTCCATTTGTTTACTAAGGTGATATAACTGATATCTACCGATTTACTTCATTCATTCTAAATAATCTCTTTCTATGGAGAGATTGGGCTGGTTTGGGCAGATTTGGAATAAACCCCTTAGCTTACTGTAGTTGGCACAAGATTTCTGGTTATTTATGGAATGGATAAAATAAATGCTAAAGTAATGTACTAAAAGGGAATGATGCACTTCTTAACCATTACAGTGTATATCAGTCTATTCGGTATCGACCGAGAGGTTCAGCATGACGCCAAAATGCCATGTTCCTATTAAAGCTAATAATTACATGCTGTAGTCCCAAATTCACTTTGTGATCAGGAGGAGAGTTTTGTAGTGGAAATGGGGAAATAAACAAATCTACATAACACACGGGTATTTATTTTCATACCCTTTTTTTGTGCAATATTATTTTAGTATATTGATAGAATACAAATATAATTACAAATACTCACATTGCTTTGTTAGGATTGTGTGGTTTACTATTTACTACAGTCTCCCGGCTACATTCCTTGGTTAATCTACAGTAATGCAATTCTTTTGCACTGGTTTTGCTGCTGAAAAACTTGAATGACCCAGTGTGGTTTTTTTTCTTCTTCTTGTACTGCGCAAACTAAGCTTGCAGCTATGGAAATGGAGTGTCAGTTCCATACATTTTTTTTTTTTTAACCTTCACAGGTATCGCGCCCCAGAGGTGTTGCTGAGATCGTCTGTGTATAGTTCTCCAATAGACCTATGGGCAGTTGGCAGCATTATGGCTGAACTGTATACTCTAAGGCCTCTCTTCCCTGGAACGAGTGAGGTTGATGAAATCTTCAAAATTTGCCAAGTTCTAGGAACACCTAAGAAAGTGAGTGTTTTACTCAATTAACACTCTGACCGCTTCACGGAGTAGCCACCACTCCAGGGGCCTTGTGAAGTACTATCTACGTCCATGAGCTTTCAGTTTCATAGAGAAGATCGCATTGCAGGGCCGGCCTTAGGGCAAAGCGGGTGCCTTGGGCCCCGCGCTCCCTCCTCTCCCTTCTCCTGTTGGTTCCGGGGTCCAAATTCTGCCCGACATCAGAGGGGAGAGCAGGGAGCTGGCGAGTCCCTGAACATGGCGCTGGCGAGTCCCTGAACATGGCGCAGGACCGCACCGCTGCTCAGCCCAAGGTAGGGGGGGAGGGCAGTGTGTCTATAGCTGGGAGAGGGGGAGATGTGTGCAGCTGGTCGAAGGAGTATGTAGCTGGGGGAGGTCTTACTTTATACTGAGCTGCCTTCTGCATCATTGCGATGTGTGTCATTACAATGCAACATCGTTAATCCATGACAACGCGATGTCGTTACACCGTGACATAATTATGCTGCACGAGGAGTGGCCCTGCTGCCGGCATGCCGCCTTGGGCCCTGCCAAGGATATAACTGGCCAATGAACGAGATATAGCAGGCGGTAGAACGGAAGAGGACTCCTATTCTTCTGTTCTGTCATAAGTCCCACAGGGATTTTCGATGTGCCGACACTCAAAGGGTTAGATAATTGAACAGGAATTACAAACACGGTTGCAACAAAATTATTATATAGAAACAATTGAAGTTGTCAGTAATTTTATATATTTGATGTATCCTTGCTAATATATTTAATTAAAGATGAAAGCATTTCACAATGAAACATCTGTAAAATACCCTTTTGTTTTATGACAATATGTATATCAGTGCAAATTAGATAACTTTATATGTAGCAATATCAGAGATCTTCATGGATGTATTTTTCCCATGAGCTTTAATCAAATTTATATTACAATTTTCTTTTTCAGACAGCGGCATTTTTTTGCATCATAATAACCATTTATATTAAAATTGTTTGAAAAGTGTGCATTAGTCTCTGGACTTTTTAGGGTGTTCTCAACAAAAGACATGGTCTTCACCCTAAACGTATTAACAATTCTTTCATGTTTAAGGATATGGGTGCAAATATTGTATAAAAATCTACATGTTCATCAGTAATTAAGTAATTTGCTAATCGAGCATAGAACAGCTTAACCAAAATATAAATAAAACCTGTGTTTTTTTGCTACTTGCCAGAATGACTGGCCTGAGGGATATCAACTTGCATCGTCCATGAATTTCCGCTTTCCGCAATGCGTTCCTATAAATCTGAAAACTCTCATTCCCAATGCCAGCGAAGAGGCTTTAACAGTAATGAGAGACATGCTGCATTGGGACCCAAAAAAACGGCCCACATCAAGTCAGGTATGGGGGATACAGATGGGATTCGTCTTTTTTTTGTTTTTTTTACAGTAAAATCATGATTTTCAGCAAATGTTTTAACCCTTTAATCTTAACATGGAACATTTGCAGGGATAGAAATATTAATTTGATGAATATTGACTGCAATTTGTAGATTCACAAAGTGTTTTTATAAATGCCTGGCTAAAAAGGGGACATTTAACATTGGTATTGCTGCAGTCTTGGCTTCCAATAAAACATGACTCCTACAGCTCTTCAAGAGCCCATTAGGAACTTGCTACCTTGGATACCCGGTGCACTGTCATTAGTGAACTTTCTATCAAGTGTGAGGCTTATCTACACTTGATATATTGAATGGGATGGACAGCAAACACTAGGTATTGATTGACCTCTCATGCAGTTAAGTTATTATTTTAATTTGAAATAACAAAGTGGAAGGGATTAATTTACAAAAAGAGTGATGGGAATTACAATGCAATAATGACACCGCCTGTTAATTAGTGTTTTTATCGTTGAATTTATTTGTTTAGCCTTATTTTTTTTACCAAAACAATTACATAATATGCAACATGAACAAACATAATAAAACCATTAGGGAAACAGATCAGGCAGATTTGAAATGTCATTAACCAATGACCATTTTGGTTTATCAATGACCTTGAGGTTGGCAAAGAGAGCAAAGGCTCCATCTTTGCTGATGACAGTAAATTGTGTAAGGTAGTAAAATCAGAGCAGGATGAGACTTGGATAGACTGGAAACGTGGGCAGGTAAATGGAAGATTAAGTTTAATACAGATAAATGTAAGGTAATGTATTTAGGAAACAAGAATAAACGAGCTACTTTCAAATGAAATGGGGCAAAATTAGGTCAATCCTTAATGGAGAAGGATTTAGGAGTGATTGTAGACTGCAGACTTAGCAATAGTTCCCAATGTTATGCAGTAGCTGCAAAGACGAGATCTTATCTTGCAATAAATGGGGTATGGATGGAAGGGAAGTAAGCATAGTTATGCCCCTCTATAAAGCATTAGTAAGACCACACCTTGAATATGGAGTAGATTTTTGCCAAATTAATAAAGGAGATGAATAATCTTCTGATGAGAGGCTAGCTAAATTAGATTTGTCTACATTAGAAAAGGGTAATCTAAGAGGACATTTGATAACTATGTACAAATATATCCGGGGACCGTACAGGGAGCTTTCAAAAGAACTATTCATCCCACGGGCAGTACAAAGGACTCCCTTTAGGTTGGAGGAAAGGGAATTTCGGCAGCAAAAAAGGAAAGGGATCTTTACAGTAAGGGCAGTTAAAATGTGGAATTCATTACCCATGGAGACTGTGATGGCAGATACAATAGATTTGTTCAAAAAAAGGTTGGACATCTTTTTAGAAAGGAAAGGTATATAGGGATATACCAAATAAGTAAACATGGGAAGGATGTTGATCCTGGGAGTAATCTGATTGCCAATATTTGGAGTCAGGAAGGAATTTATTTTTCCCCTTATGAGATATCATTGGATGATGTGTCACTGGGGTTTTTTTGTTTGCCTTCCTCTGGATCAATATACTGTAAGTACGAATATAGGATAAAGTATCTGTCGTCTAAATATAACATAGGTTTAACTTGATGGACGTGTCTTTTTTTCAACCTCATCTACCAATAACTCTGAAACAAGATTAAAGCTTATCAAAGGTTGCTATTCTAAGGCCGAGATTCACTAAACTCCTTTAGCCTATTTAAAGTGACATTAACCCAAGTTACCGCACATTAATCATAGCGCAGTATTAACTAAAGCAAGAACATGATGTTAACTCGTAAAAAGCTTGGTGCTGAGTCATTTAAGTTATTCCTAGCTGTATCTCTGTGTCTGGCTGGGAGTGCCGCCAGGACACAGAAGGCGTTCACACGGAAAATAGCCAGTCCTGTTTTGCTAACGTCCTGTTATTTTCACTGATTTAACTAGACCAGGGGTCTGCAACCTTTCAAGAAATTAGAGCCATTTTATAAAAAATGTCTTTGTTCAAAATATTCTGAGATCCGAAACACATGCATGAATATTACACCCCCACAAACACATACATACTGTATACTGCACACACACATACATACTGTATACTGCACACACACTAATAGGTATATACTGTATAAGCTTAAACATACGACAAACTTACTTAAATCACAATTAGGGAAAGGAAAAAATGTGTGGGAATAAAATGCATCTCACAATAATAAGTAACTTTATTTCGTTTTGTTCATTGTTTTTCTGTGCAAAAGTTTGTCATTAAGAAATGCATTCATACACTACCCCACCAAATACACACGCACACACTACCTCCCCCCCCAAATACACACACTACACACCCCCAAATACACACACTCAATCCCTCGTCCCCTAAATATTTTTTTTCCATTGTTTTTCTGTACAAAAGTTTGTCATTTAGAAATACACAATACAAACATACTCTACCCCCCCTCCAATACACACGCACACACTACCCCCCCACACACACATACACACAATACCCCCCCAAATACACACACAATCCCCCGTCCCATATATATTGGAAGGGGGATTGTGTGTGTGTGTATTTGGGGGGGTAGTGTGTATTGGGGGGGGGGGGGGTAGCGTATGTATGTACTGTATGTATGTATGTATGTATGTATGTATGTATTTATTGTGTATTTCTAAATGACAAACTGTTTTGCACAGAAAAACAATGAAAAAAACTAAATAATAGTTTTATTCCCACACATTTTTCCTTTCCCTAATTCTGATTAACGTGTGTATATATGTATATAGGGGCTATCTTCTGCAAAACATATTAATCACCATCTCTTCAGGTGCATTATTGGTAATCTGTTTCACTTATTGTCCAAATAAACATCACAATGTGTTCTTGAAGGAGTAAATATTCTGTACACACACACATAAAAGGCAAAGAGATCGATCATAAAGTAATTTAAAACAGGATAGATTCACTATAGAAAGCTCAAGAACGTCGGTTTTAAAGTAAGAGATGCCACAAGGTTGCACCTTTAATATCTGAAACACACATTTACTTTGGGCCTGCCTCTCCCCCTCACTGTCCTGGGTTGCCGCTCCCCAGCTGCTGCCTCTCTCGCTCACTGTGCTGCGGTGACTGCGTGGGGGCCTGGCTGGTCGGGCCCCTGGTTGCCGCCTGGCATCTCCCCAGCTGCTGGTCGGCCTCCTACACTGTCCCACGCCGGGTCTCTCTGATGTTGGTGCACCGCAGCCACTGACAGCACAGCGAGGGAGAGAGGCAGCAGCTGGGGAGCGTCAACCTGTGGACAGTGGAGAGCCGCATGTAGGTGTGGAAAGAGCCACATGCTGCTCGGGAGCCGCAGGTTGCCTACACCTGAACTAGACCTTAGTGAATCTAGTTCAATAACGTTTGTAAGGATGCTAAATTAGCCAATGAGGTGCTTACATTTAAAAAATGAATACAAATTAGACTCCTTTTGTTTTCCATTTACTACGTAACCATCTTTTTACCTGCACTCCAAGTGTTACAATCCAACCAATTTCAAAATGAGTCAGGCAATTAATTTTAGAATGAACACCTAGTTGAAATACTATATTACACAAAGGATTTCTGTTTTAATAACAACATTTTGGTTGGCATATTTGACAACTATCCCTCCCCACACTTTACCCAGCAGAGTAACATAGCAATATTAAAAACGCATAAACATACATGTCAGTGATATAAGATCCTTTTGGTCTCCAACACCAAAGAAACCACAAATGTTTTCCTGAACCCCAATTTCCTACACTAGAGTCTCCAGCATTCACATTGAGCTAATGAGGTTGCAGTGGCACTGCTAAAAAAACAATAACTAGCCACACATCTACCATAAAATGCCAGACTAATAGCAAATCCACATCACGGCACCGGGCATCTCGAACAAAGAATATAACAATATGATGTATTTATTGTGCTACAACCAGTGTGTCTGTTTAGTCAGATACCATCTGCATACAGTGTGTAGCTACTTGTCTGTGACCACCAAGATGCACTGAACTTAGAGAGTGTGCGTGTGTGTGTGTGTGTGTGTGTGTGTGTGTGTGTGCGCACGCTCCTTGGTTACTGTGTTTGATGTAACTCCTGTATAAAAGAAGAAAACATGCTGGGGTGTACACTAAACCTTTTATTATCTCAATATGATGAGGGCATTGTGAAAAGAATAATACACAAATACATCTCTTGCTAGAAGTGGATGGCCTATGAAGCATAGTTTGAAATAAGAAGGAAAATGGGATCATTCATGTATTCATTTTTTTTTTTTAAAGGCATTAAGGTACCCGTATTTTCAAGTTGGACAAGCATTGGGACCTCCACCACAATATCTTGAGCAGAAAAAGCCTTTGAACAAACCAGTGCAACCCCCTGATCCACAACCATCATCTGTAATAAAGAAGCTATTCCCATCTCCATCTGATGCTTTAGAGAAGACATCAGCTAATTCAACGCAAATAGTCCACCGGCCTCTCCAGCAAATTCAGCTGCCGCAGAGCACAGTTGATAGCGAGCTGCCATCCAAACCTCTGCAAACGTTTCTTCCCAACATCAGCAAAACCATTTCTCCTGTAAGTAATAGGATATGTGTTACAGTATTTGAAGAAAGTGGTATACAGTAACTGCTTGCACTGGTTTACAGACTCTGTTTGTTATGATGATAACATTGTGACAATCTGCACCTTGGACCTTCTGCTTTTTAAAAAAAAAAATGTTATTTACTACCCTCAGGTTATTAAAATATGTACTATTAAAATATCATAAAGAGGCCACCTAGGGGCTTGACATCAACCCACCAAGTGCTGGAGGTCAATATGTGGCAGAGCCTTAAGGCTTTAGAGCTCTGCTCTTGCCTGTACATCAGAGCAATTGGTTGCAGCTTTCTTTTCTTTTAATCAGTTAAAAGCACCACAGTTTCCCGGTGTTTCATCATTTTACGTCCTACATTAAAATTGCTATTGCATGCATTTTAAACGATTTAAAATTAATATTAAAAATACACATGTAAAATGGGTGAGTGTTTTTGCATAACTGCAACTCCTATTTAGCTAACTAAATGGATGTGTTCATTTACATTTGGTTAAAAAAGATGTATGTTTCCTAAACCATGTAAAAGAACTCCTTTGCTGTGATTCAGACGTAGCCTTAATGTCTTTGGTGTGCTGCCAGATAACTGCGGCAGCGTAGGATTAATGCCACAGCGCAACGTCCCATTCGCAAGATCGGACCCGCCGCAGCTCCATCATGGCAGACACTGTCTTGTTCAGCCATGGCGCAGAGGACCACATATTCATTTTATTTATTTTCTATTTTGCAACATAGAAGCCAGTTGCCATTGGATCTCAGAACAGTGCTGTCAGCTTTAAGCATGGAAGACGGCGCTGGGGTCAGTCTGTCTTAAAGGATAGCTGGGATGAGTTTAATGATGCAGAATTTGGCATTTCACATTCTAAGAAGCCCAGCATGACTGTAGTAAAAGAGAAGAAAAAAGAAGATGTTTTATTCGGGTAAGTTGCAAAGAAAATTACCGCATGTCTCCCAGTCCAAAATGTTAGACAAAGCTCTTCATTTTCTTCGTTAACGATTTTTCTCCTTTTATTATATGGTAATACTGTTTGCAAATGAGTTTGTTGTTCATCATGAAACCAAAATCAGATATGTATTACTGTTTCACGAACATGGTCCCATTTTCACACTATTGTTTACAAAGATAAATGCATATTGTCAACATGATAGCTTGGAAGGTAAAAGAAAGATGTGACATTTTGAGGGTATAGTTCCCTTTTTCTAGGTAAAGGGATAAACTCTTGCATAATATTACAGTACCTTTCTTTTTTGCTTTCTTTCTAAGTTATCAGTAGTTAGCACTAATACTGTTTTTTTGTCTACAGTGCATGTTACATGTGCAAAAAGCTTTTATTTTGTTGAACAGTTTTGTATAATTTAATCATATTTATCAACATTCTGTGTTGGAAGCATAACACTGAAAACTTAAGGAGTTACAACCAAAAATTAGAACATTTGATTAAAGGTCCCTCACCAGAACCGTGATGATTTGTTATAAAGGTCCTGAAATTAAAACTGAAAAATGTCCTGTATGTGCATGGTAAATTATTACATTTCTGTACACGACTTCTTTTTATCTCACTCTTTGCTGTAACTGAGACTTGGCTCACTCAGTCTGACTGCACCGGAAGCTTCACCCTCTTAGGGTAGCCTTACTGATCTCTTCTCCCTCTAGCACTTGCCCTCTTGACCCTATTCCCTCACATCTCCTCAAACCTCTTGTTCCTACTCTAATCCATACACTCAAACATATTTTCAAGTGCTCCCTTTATTCTGGTACATTTCCCTCCTCCTTCAAACATGCAACCGTTATAATATTACTCAAAAACAGAAAGCTTGACCCTACCTGTCTCTGCACTCTGCTCATATTGCTCGACCTCTCTGCCGCCTTTGATACTGTGGACTCGCCCTCTTCTTCTGCACATCTCCATACTTTTGGTATCCGTAACAAAACTCTATCCTGGGTTTCCTCTTACCTCTCCCATCGTATTTTCAGTGTCTCATTTGTTAACACCTCCTCCTCTATCAATCTCTCTGTGGGGGTACCCAAGGCTGCTGACGGGGGGCAGCTGGGACAGGTGTCCTGGGCCCGGTGTGTGCGCGGCCGGTCATCAGGCCCTGCAGTTGGACCTAACCTCTGGCCAGGCTTGGCTGCCGGTCCTCTCGCAGCCAGGCCCCGGCTCTCCCTCACCTTCAGGCCTCTTCCTGTCCCACGCCAAGATTCCAATGCCGGTGCACTATGTGCCTCTCTGAAGTCAGCATGCCAGTGTTGGAAGCACGTGGAACAGAGGGGCCTGCCGCTGAGGGAGAGCAGAGGCCCGGCCGCGAGAGGACAGGCAGCCTGGCCTGGCCAGAGGTCGGGCCCAACATGCATCGCCGGCTGGCTGGGCCCCCCGCAGACACTGGGAACCCAGAAGACACGGGCCTGGCCTTTTTTATGTATTGCTTATCTTTTATATGCATTGGGTTTTTTTTTTTAATATGTATTTATACATATATATTTATATATTATATATTATATATATTATTATATATTATATATTATATTATATTTATACATATATGTATTATATTATATTGGTTTTTATTTTTTATATATATATGTGTGTATATGTGTATATATATATATATATATATATATATATATATATATATATATATATATATATATATATATATATGTATGTGTATGTGTATGTATTGGGAGGTGGGGATTTTTTTGTATGTATTTGGGGGTGGGAAGTTTTTTGCATGGGGGGATTTGGTATATATGTTGTGGTAAGGGCGGAGGAAATAAGTGAGAGGAGGGGGATTGAGTGAGAGTGGGGTAATTGACGGAGGGGGGAGAGTGAGAGGGGTGAGAAATACATGGGAAGAGAGAGGGAAATAGAGGGGACTTGCAAGGTGTGAAATGGGGCTCGTAACACTGCCAACAGGGTGGCGGGGGGCCAGTCAGAACGGTAGTCCTGGGGCCCAGGAAATCTGTCTGTGGCCCTGGAGGTACCTCAGGGGTCTGTCCTTCTCTTTTCACACTCTCTAGGTGACTTTATCACATCTCTTGGGTTCAAATATCACTTCTGTGTTGATAACAAACATTTATTTTTCAACCCCTGATCTTACACCTGCTGTACAGACCAAAGTCTCTGAATGTCTCTCCACTATATCATCGTGGCTGGCGACTCAAACTTAATGTGTCAGAAACGGAGCTCCATATACTTCCTCCCTTGCCTGGCCCTACTGCCCCCTTCTACATTACTGTTGGCAGCATTATCATAGACCCAATACCCAATGTAACAAGCACGCTGCCTAGGGGTCGCATTTGGCTCCTCCCTCACATTCTCCTCTCACATTTGAAATGTAGCCAAAACCTATAATTTTTTTCCTCAGCAACATTGTAAAGATATGCCCTTTCCTCTGTTGCTCTACTGCTAAAACTCTTAATTAGATTGTAAGCTCTTCAGAGCAAGGACTCCTTTTCCAAAATGTTACTGTCATGTCTGAAGCACTTCTCTATGTGTTGTTTATATTATTTGTTATCTATATCAGCGTTTCCCAAATGGTGGGTCGCGACCCGGCACCGGGTCACGGAAGCAAAATTGCCGGGTCGCAGCGAGGCTGGCCGCACGGCGTTCCCCCCTCCCTCCTTGCGGCGGCCCCCCCTCCCTCCTTGCGGCAGCCCCCCCTCCCTCCTTGCGGCGGCCCCCCCTCCCTCCTTGCGGCGGCCCGAGGTGAGGTGCGGGACAGTGCTGAAGTGGTGCAGGCTGCTATCGCTGGGGTGTCAACGGTGATTCGCTGACTCGGGCTCCTACTGCAGCCCCGCATCATGATGTTGCCGCCCATGACATGCTCCGCCCCCCACAGGACACGATGCCCGGCATGATAGGAGGTAGAAAGTGGTGCGGGGGCGCACCTGTGCCTCCGTTCCTGGCGCTCCCTTCCCCTCAGTCCCCTTGGTGCGGGAGATAGGCGCAGGGGGTGAGCAGTGGTGGCTGCGCAGTCGCTGGCGGGAGGCGTGGAGCCGCCTGCTCGGATCGCGGGCCTTTCCTCTCTCCCCCGCCCCCCCTCCCTCTCCAGTCACTCACATCCGTCGCTGCCTCTGTAATAAATTGTGTGTGTGTGTATATATAGTGGAGTGTATCTGTGTGTGCGTGTGTGTGTGTGTGTGTGTATCTTTGTGTGTGTATGTATGTATCTGTGTGTATGTATGTATTTGTGTGTATGTATGTATCTGTGTGTGCATGGGGGAGAGAGTGTGTGTGTATGTATCTGTGTGTGTATGTATCTGTGTGTGTATGTATGTGTGTGTGTATGGGGGAGAGAGTGTGTGTGTATGTATCTGTGTGTGTATGTATCTGTGTGTGTGTATGGGGGAGAGTGTGTGTGTGTATCTTTGTGTGTGTGTGTGTGTGTGTGTGTGTGTATGTGTATGTATCTGTGTGTGTATGGATCTGTGTGTGTGTGTGTGTGTGTATCAGCCACAGCCACTGTGTGTATCAGTGGCTGTGTGTGTGTCTGTGCAGGCCAGCAGTGGCTGTGTTTGTTTGGTCTGTCTGTGTGAGTGTCTGTAGGTCAGTGACTGTGTGTGTCTGTGCAGGTCAGAGAGAGGGTGGGGAGGGAGAGAGAGAATAGAGGGGATTGGGAGAATATATGAAATCTGTATGGACATTCATAACGGTTTTATTTTACCTATAGGCGATAAAAAATTTAGTGGGTCACGAAGGAGAAGTTCAAAAATAACCGGGTCACGGAAAAAAAAGTTTGGGAAACGCTGATCTATATGATTGTCATGTGTATTACTGCTGTGAAGCGCTATATAAATAAAGACATACAATACAATACAACCCATGCCCTCATTCTCTCCCGTCTCGACTATTGTAACCTTCTGCTGTCCGGCCTCCTGCCTCTCACCTGTCTCCCCTTTAATCTATCCTAAACGCTGCTGCTAGAATCACTTTACTCTTTCCTAAATCTGTCTCGGCGTTTCTTCTGCTGAAATCCCTCTCCTGGCTTCCTATCAAATCCCATATCACACACAAAATTCTCCTCACTTTTAAGGCTATAAACTCTTCTGCCCCTCCTTACATTTCAGCCCTAATCTCTCGCTAAACATCATTCCGACCTTGTTCTGCTCAAGGATATCTTCTCTCTACCCCCTTTGTATCTAAAGCCCTCTCCCACCTTAAACCTTCTTCACTTACTGCCCCACACCTCAATAGCCGACTAGCACCCTCTCCACCTTTAAGACCAATCTTAAAACAAACCTCGTTAACGAAGCATATGAGTAGCTCCGTGGTTGATACTTTACACTTTATACTGCGACCGTGAACCTTGCAGACGCACTTACCAGAACACCCTCCTGCTGTCTCTGTACGTTCTTCCTATTTTACACTTGGATTGTAAGCTCTTCGGGGCAGGGACTCCTCTTCCTAATGTTACTTTTATGTCTGAAGCGCTTATTCCCATTATGTGTTATATTATTATTTCACGTGTATTACTTCTGTGAAGCGCTATGTATATAAATGGTGCTATATAACTAAAGATATACATTAAATGGGTTTTTTTTATGATGGAACCCTCCTAATTTGTCTTAAACATATTGTTACTTTCTTCAAATCACAATCTATATTTACCTTGATCGCATTCTTCGTTATGAAAGGCTCCAGTAGTTTTTCTGTTTCAGAGATATATGGTAAAGTGTCTTGTTTGAAGACTTTATTGTGGTTCTTTTCTAAGTACCAGCCCTGGTCAGTGTTAGACATTATATCAGAGGGGCTTATACCATTTGGTGCTGTTACTTTATTTTTGCAACTACAGATATAGCAAGACTTACGGTTTCAATGACCTGTTTTCATTGCACTAAGCCAAGTGCAATTCCCCAGTATTTCTTTGCATGTTGTGACTGCAGGGGACCTGCGGGTGCCAAATGGCGTTTTACGGCTGCAGTAACGATAGGTGGTGCTAGTGTGTCTTTAACCTAAATTCAATGCACAGTAACCCACTCCTTATTCCCATACTGCGTTTCAATGCTAAATAAGCTTCCGATAACTACAATGTATTTATAAATTATGAATTTATTAAAGTAGATTAGAGAGAAAAAACAAAGACTTTGGAAAGGCTACACCTATAGCTAACACATACAGCCCCTGCAGGCTCAGAACCCAAATCACCATGATATATATGTGTTTAAAGGAGAGCTACTAGGATTGTGACCTCATGTATAGAACACAACACAAAAAGGCCTAGTGCTACATCTAACTGGACATATTTATTTATTTATTTATAAAAGGTTTTACCTGGAAGTAATACATTGAGAGTTACCTCTCGTTTTCAAGTATGTCCTGAGAATTAAATACTTATCTTTTTTTATCTTGCCATAAGCAAGGGTCATTTAGCTCAATTCTTTGGCCAAAGTATTTTACGCCTACAACCACGGTACGGTATGGCCCATCTGTAGGTCCGAACACTGCTGTACCAGAACCCAAATCCACCACATCATATGTATATATTTTTGTAGCTATTCTGGACAGAGCACCTTGCACATCTGTATACACTGACCTGGATGTGTTATGCAATCAAAAGCAAACCATTTTTGAAGCTGTACATGTGTATACTCAAATATACAGTATCCTAACTAATTTTGTTTCTTTTCAGTTTCCCAGAATCAGTCCCCATTGAAGTGGAAAACAAAGTCCCCTCAAATGTGGGTATTGTGAGAACAGACTCTGGCCAGACGTCATCAGCTAAACAGCACTATCTTAGACAATCAAGATATATTTCTGGTAAACAAATAATTTTAGTAAATCTTTATCAATGGGTTTTAATCTAGCTCTATTACAAAAAACTGTTACAAAGATTCTGAAACAATGATTATTCACTTTTGTGCTCAGGGAAGTAAAAGGCTATTATTAAGGTGGCCGTAGTTGACAATTGTCATCTCAATACTTGACATTGAAGATAAAATGCTTGCATTGGTGCTGTGCTACTCTTATAAAAGTACAGCTGCTATAGTTCACATGTACTTCTGCCCTTTGATTGATTGACACTCTTACTTGTATTTCATACTGCCCAGACGAGCCTGAATCTCCACTAGTGCAGGGGTCTGCAACCTTTCAAGGAAGAAGAGCCATTTTATAAAAAATGTCTTTGTCCAAAGTATTACGAGACTGCAACACATGCATGAATATTACACCCCCACAAACACATACATATACTGCATACACACTAATAGGTATATACTGTATAAGAATTCAAATACAACAAACTTAGTTTAATCAGAATTAGGGAAAAGAAAAAATATATGTTGGGGAATAAAATGCATCTCAAAATAATAAGTCCCTTTTAGTTTTTGTCATTGTTTTTCCATGCAAAACAGTTTGTCATTTTCAAATACACAATACATACATACACTACCCCCCCCTAAATACACACACACTACCCACTCTCCCCCCAAATACACACTCAAACACACTACCCTCCCCAGATACACACACTACCCCCTCCCAAATACACACACACACACAATCCCCCCAAATATACACACACATACATACACTCTTACATTGGGCCTGCCTCTCTCCTCACTGTCCTGGGTTGCCGCTCCCCAGCTGCTGCCTCTCTCCCTCACTGTGCTGCCGGTAGCTGTGGGGAGGCCCGGCCGGCTCTGGTCGGGCCTCTTGTTGCTGCCCGGCATCTCCCCAGCTGCTGGCATGCCTCCTGCGCTGTCCCACGCTGGGCCTCTCTGGGTCGTCGGCACGCACTTCCAGTACGTGCCAGCATCAGACTTGTGAGATATTCCAAAAGATTAACTTAATGTGTGATGCCAATACAGTATTTGGAAAAGTTTAGGTATGTTTTTTTTTTTTTTTTTTAAATAAAATAATGCAGTAAATGGGTCTCTTGAAATTGTTTTTTAGTTCTTTGCTCAAATTTAAAAATCTGGGACAAAGTTTGGGACAACACCACCAAATCTGTAACATCGTATCAACTTCACCACATCCTCTCCAACATCTATTAGAATATTGTGGATATATTTTATGTAATCTATCTGGTACTAGGTACCAATGGAGTAGGATTTTATATCCATTCTCTTTTATATTAGTATAAATCGAGCTTTTAGAGGATATGGCTTCCCATTCTTCTAGTGGTATATTCATACCTAGCTCTTTTTCCTATTTAAGCATATATAATAATTTATTATCTTAATACATGTTTTGTAAGAGATTATATATTGGAAATACGTTCTTTCATAAAGAGAGAATCCATGCACAATTTTTCAAAACAAGAAAGTTCTCCCAATCTATTCATAGGTAAAATCAGAGACAGTATGAAATGTCTTAGTTGTAGGAAGCGGAAAAATTCAGATTTGGGAAGGTAATAAAATATTTTAATGTTCCAGATTAAAAAAAAAAATAAGTCTTGTAATTCCCGCCTCTTGCCAAGAAGAGAAAAAAAAAAGACACCTAGAGGAAAGGCTTAAAAAAAAAATGTGGTCAAAGCCAAGATGGCAGCTGAGCTACTTTCTGTTAATGAGAATTTTATCATTAATAGCGACATAATTAGTCGTTACTGATTGGCTCCTCCACAGCCATTTTTATCCATCTCAAGATATACAAAACGGGCATCAATTGTTCTTGAATCAGTTGGTTTCCTTTGTTTGACCTACAGTACAAGATCTGGCATATTTACGTCTGTGTTGCAATTAAAAATGTTGTTTTTAAATGGTAAAATATCTGCATTTTCTACACTAAGGAATGAATCCCAAGAATGTAATGTCGGCTAATAAGGAAACAAAGCATGGCACATGGAGCAACACAATAACATCTAAACCACTTGGTCCAATAGGAGGAGGGCTTGCATTCAATAGAACTAATGCAGGTAAATACCAAATTGAAGCAAATTAATAGACCTTTATTTTTTTTTTATTTTTTTTTATTTTTATATATATATATCTATCTATCTATATATATCTTGTGTTTGTATCTGCATTTGGGAAATAGTATTAAAAAAGTCCATGATGCGTGCTGATTTATAATACCTACACCTACTTTGCCTTTAGATTATATGAATTAACTTAGAAATAATAAACACCCATGAGACTTGCCAATGTTAGAAAGTGTAATGCAGTGAAAGGATGGTTATCTCTACATTTAGGAATACAACAGATTATTGTATATTGTGAAGCACCATATTATCCTTTCACCCACTGGCAGTAGTTTTTACCTCTCCACAGTCATGCTTTACAAGGCGATACACTGTGCCTAGATAAACAAGTAAAGTATTTGTGGCACTACTCGATACGAATCTAAGGTGTCGATTATAGTCACCGCACGCGTGACAGAGCGCATGCATGTGGCGCACACGCCTGTCGCTTTCATGAAATGTAAACTGCTTCAGGCAATGGGGAGGCGTGGCGGAGGTGGGACCGTGACGTCACAAAGCTGTTTTGTCCTCATTGGCTGAACCGTGACGCGGCCGTAGCTTGGATAACACATTGCTTTGTCTGTCCAAAATGCCATTGCGCCTCATCGTGCTTGTGCGCACTTTGGGCGGGCTAATAGGATTGAGGCATGTGGTTCTTGGCGTGCGTGTGCACACGGGCTGTAGTGGCCATAGTAATTGTCTAATTGTCTACAGTATATTACAAGTGACACAATTTCAATCTAAATAAAAACACTGTAATTTGCTTCCATATTAGCAAATAAAAGTCCAAGAGCGCACACTTAGCTACAGCAGTACAGCACATATGGGACAAACCCAGCAGAGACTTACAACATAATACACCACAGATAACATATAAGCAAAAAGTAAAAAATAGGGAGAGAAGAGGGGAAAAAATGGGACCAATTCACCAATTTTTCCCTCTTCACTCCCCATTTATTTTTTTTTGCTTATATGTTGAGTGAATCAGAAAAGGGGGGGAAGGGGAACACAAATTGACTTTGCCCCTAAAAGAATTCACTAAACTGCACACCACAGGTATAAAATTTAACTTTTAATAAATTGACTTAAAACATATATTACCAAGGATAGGTGTAACGTGAGTTAAAAATAAATTAAATTGAATATTAAATATATATCTCGTGCATCTATGTCATATAGTGTATATAATAATAACCCAATTAATCAACTATTGATGGTGGATTAAAGGCATATGATGCAATAGGTCAGGGTATTACCCCTCTGTATCAGCTGTTGGAACAGATGGTAACAATATGATAGTCAGCGAGACCAATAAAGTGATTGAAAAAAATATAGTGATATCCAGACCTCCTAAAATGAACATATAATTAAATAATTCTGTAATGGGATCTGTCACTCGAAGTGCATAACCTGTGAATACAGGGATTAGCACTCACAGGTTATGCACTTTAGGAGCATGAACACATAGTTGGCTATTGAGTGATTGTGGCTATCACATTGATTGCATATCTTTGCGCAATATCATTGCGCAATGTTGTCAGTCTCCTACTTGAAGCTGTTTTAATGTAGTTTTGTTAGGTTCCTGGTTCAGTATGCTTATATCATAGAACTTAGCTCATTTAGTCTAGTTTGTGTAGTCAGCGAGTACTGTGGCTATTTCCTCCCCCCCTATATCAGTGTGTATGCACCTCTATAGAGTATATGCTATGTGTTTGTCAACATTGTGGCTGTGAGTGCTAATCTTTGCATTAACAAGATATGCAATCAATGTGATAGTCACAATCACTCAATAGCTAACTATGTGTTCATGCTAGGGGTATAGGTTATTTATCACTCCTCAATTGTTCTCGCTGACTTCTATACAGTTACCATCTGGTCTAACAGCTGATCCAGAGGGGTTAATACCCTGACCTATTGCATCCTATGTCTTTGAATCCCACCATCATTAGCTGGTAAAATGGGATATTGATACCATACACACTAGTTGACATAGATGCTTGACACCTTTTTTCGATTTAATTTATTTTTAACTCACGTTACACCCTCTTTGGTAATATATGTTTTAAGTCTATTTATTAAAAGTTATTTTTTACACCTAGTGGTGTGCAGTTTAGTGAATTCTTTTAGGGGCACAATCATTTTGTGTTTCCCTTCCCCCCGCCCCGTTTCTGACCTATTATAAATCAACAAGCATTTTTTGTTTCTATAGCAACCATTTACCAAGTCACACCCCCTTCCTCTTCTGAAACATACTCTGGCACACCCATTTTTGACCCCTGCCCTCTCTCTAGCAGTACACCAATCGTATCTAGTGACTGTCACATGATCTTCCCCACAGAATTTTTTTTATCTTTGGTCCTCTTCTGCTGCACTGACAGCCATTTAATGAACCCCCGAGCCGAATCTTCGCCGATTTGGTCACAGGAGAACGGATCGATCGGCAACTTGGCTAATTACTTATTATTGTGTGGATTGTATTGATGCACATATTAAAGAGAAAAAAAAATAAAGACGGCAGCTTGGACTGCGGCTTTAACATTGGGCGACAGCATTTCAGTTTGAAAGATGGGGAAATGAACCCATCTCTGCTATGCTGCTTGCTGCTTTGAAGACTGATCTCTCATGACATGTCATTCTTATAGGCACTGTGGGAGGATTTGGCGGCTCCGCTTACAACCCAAGCACAGGATACATGCCTTCGTTTCACAAAAAGGAGGTGGGATCAGCAGGACAGAGGATACAGCTCGCACCACTCGGAGCAGTAACAAGTAAGGCCTCTAGAAAAGGCATCATTTCAAGTTGAACGCATACAAGTGCCATTTGTCTTTACCTCTAGCCTACCATCTACCTATATCTATCCTATCACTGATAAAAGAAAGTCCTAGTTCTTTGTTTCTTTGAAAGTATTCAGAAGATTTTGCCAAATTATAAAATGGATAACTAATTTGCATGTCATTTCCCAGAACCCCTAGCTGCAGTGGAAGCATTGTACTGTATGCTAGGAGATGATGGTGAAAAGCAGGGTTGCAGACCTGTCTGAGACACGTCAATGTGCTCATAAGTGATATTTTTATTTGTTATATGAATAACAAAGGTAAACCCAGTTCTAATTCTGAATAAAATGGAAACGAGGTCTGGAAATGTTCAACAAAATGTACAGAAAATATTCAAAATCATTCACTCCAGGTGTCTCGTGGCTGGTTTAGTTTCTGTTGGGCGAGACAAATGCTATGTTTCATTTGTTAGAGATCAGATTGTATCAGAGGATTAGTTCATGTTTGATAAGGGCAAAGCTTTAGAGCAAATACTTTTACATATACTGTTTTTTTTAACACTGATAAAAATAACTATTTGAGTATTTGCTACATGTAGGGTGACCATATTTTTCCCGGGACAAATGTCGCGCATGAGCGGCCAGCGCTTAGCGGCCAGGCATGCGCGCCCTGTGCTTGCCGATCGAGCATCTACCGTAGATATGTGACCACTGAGCTTTGGTCTGATGTGTGTGCCCGAGGGCAATGGAAGATATCTTTTCACTTCTGCTATCTCACTGAAAGCTTTCTCCTGTACTGCATTGAAACTACTGTCTGTTATGCCCTTTTTCCGCTTGAAGAATGAAAGTACAGTACAAAGTTTGCTGGTTTTCCACCTGCAGCATAACTTTTATAATGCAAATCTAGTTTCTTTTCCTCCTAATACAGCTGACAGGATTGTTGCTACATGTGCATGTAGTGTCCGCATTTGCTAATAAGTAGACCACCCAAAGACGGTTGAAAGTGCTACTGAATGCTGCTGTGCCTGCCTCTGTATCTGTAAAACATATGATTTTTCTCCACTCTGCCTTATTATTTTCTTTTTCTTTCCTTTTTTTAAATATTTCTTTCTTTCTGTTCTCTTTATTCTGTTATTCTGCCTATCAGCTGTACCCATCAACAGTGATGCTATGAATGGTAAACCGAAATGTATCCGATCAAAACCTAGCTGCCAAAAGGCAGTAATTGAGAATATCTCAGGTAAACTATTCACCTTTTAGGTTTCTTATATCATATTAATGCGTGTTCCTTTAGAACAACAAAACTTCTTACTGTGCAATCATTTTGTACAAACATGCAGGCAAGGTACTCACTCCCTCACCTATATTCTATGTGATCTTGTCATTTACATAGCCTCTCATTATAGGTTATAGTCGGACTTTATGACATTTAATTTTTATTTTCTGTAGTCTACCACTTTCTTGTGTCTTACAATTTCCCAGTTGCAGTCCTATTGCTATCAATAATATGTTTTCCTCTATACATCTGGTACACTTAATTGCACCAACAGGCGATCGCAGGGGTTTTATTTAATTTTAAACTACTGTATTAAAGAAGGGGGTCTCCGGAGCTGAAGCTAATTAATTTCAGGTCTGGGGCCCCCCTACTTCCTGAGTTCCAAGCTCTGTTATGGGGTGCCATTATCCCCGCCATGTTAAAATCCTGTGGGTCACGTGACCGTGGGATTTTAACATTGCAGAAGATACCGCCACTCCATAACGGGCCTGTATCTGGGAAGTAGGTGGTCCACGAGGTTGAAATCAACTTTGTTCAGCTCAGAAGACCCCCTGGTCCCGCACACTAGTATCAAACAACCCAAAGAAAAAAATCATTACCTTAGCGGGTAGCTGCTAAGGTAATGAAGCTGCTTACATTTTATTTTTATTCATAGTGTGCGTGAGCAGGGGGTCTCCTGAGCTGAACAACGTTGATTTCAGCCTCTGGGACCCCCTACTTCCTGAGATACAGGCCCCGGGTATGGGGTACCGGTATCCCCGCCATGTTAAAATCCTGTGGGTCACAGGACCATGGGATTTTAACATGGCGGGGATACCGGCACCCCATAACGGGGCCTGTAACTCGGGAAGTAGGGGGTCCCCAGACCTGAAATCAACTTTGTATACTGTAGTATTAAAATGAAATAAATCTCCCGCAATCACCCGATAGCGGTACGCAGGTAGAGAGGCTGAATCAGCCTATCTCTTACTGCACGTCTCTTACAGACAGGTAGACCTCGGTAGGATTAACACAGCAGAGACCCCTGCTGTGTTAATCCGATGGGCCATTAGTCTGTCGCGGCAAATCTAACGAGGATCTCCGGGAGATCTCAAAAACAAATTCAAGAAATGGTCGGATAACGGCCGCTGCATCTGTACTATTCCCTGGTCAGATCTGTGCTTTTTCTTGTCAAATCTGCCTAGTGTAATCTCCCTAAAAGCTTTGTTCTAAAACAAAACGGCGAGGGGGGAATCGCTCCACCATCTAGCACACTCTTCCTTTCCATTATCGGTTTCCTTATTGTAAATTATCTTTAAAGCGTCACATTCTTATTTTGTTGCTGTGTTTGTTAAATGAGTCCAGCAGGCAGCACACCAGTGTTGTAGGCAAACTGCCTAAGGCTGGGACATAGTGCGCGCGGCAAAAACAAACTCATTACCTTAACCAGTCCGGCCATACTGCGCGCGGTGCGGCACACGCGGAAACACGATGGCGCAGCAGGATTTGGTGAAGATGAATGAGATTTTTCGCGCACTGGCCGTGTCACGTGAGTGTTTGAGCCAATGATGGTGAACCAGCCTGGTGACGGCCACGCCCCCCCTGTTGCAAGCTTCATCAGAGTTTACAGATCGCTGTGGCGACAGGCGCGCGCACCTCCTTGTGCTTCATCACGTGTGTGCCTGCACTATGACCGCAGCCTAAGGCAGGAGTGGCCAACTCCAGTTCTCAAGGGCCACCAACAGGTCAGGTTATAAGGATATTCCTGCGTCGGCACAGGCGAGTCAGTCTTCGACTGAGCCATTGATTAAGCCAACTGTGCTAAAGCAGGGATATCCTGAAAACCTGACCTGTTGGTGGCCCTTCAGGACTGGACTTGGCCCCCCTCAACTAAGAAGTAGGGACAGTTTTGAAAAATTCCTGTAATTTTGAACTCTTTCCCCCCCTTCCTCCCCCCCCCCCCCCCACCTCAATGTCACTGAAGGACAAAACATTTCAATTAACATGAAAGAATCAAAACGTCCAAATCTGTTGGTCTTTTTTTTAATCAATCACTTATTTTAAACCTAATAAACATATCACGGTTATTACTTCAGTTTGAATCATGAATACTTTACCCTCTAGTTTCTTTTCTTCCACCCAATGGTTCTGGGAGTAGGGAGGAAAATGTGTACAGGAAAGGTTTGATTGGTTTGGAATGGGTGAGAAATCACACAATATGCCATAGTTTACCATATGTATTATTAACCTGTTACTACAGTATATTGGAATTGAATGTATGTAGATTCATATTTGCCAAAAATTCCTGTTTAGAAAGGTGCTACATTTTTTCATTTAATGCTAAATCTATGTATTCATGTGTCTATTTCAGATTATGATGGTTGGAAAACAAAAGCTGTACGTTCTCAATTACCAGGTCCATCCTTCAAGCCAGCAGCTAAGAACCTCAGCATGTTAACACGCCCGCAACCAATTCAGCCAGTGCATGGAAGAACAGACTGGATAGCCAAATATGGAGGCCATCGTTAGAAGCACAGTGTATGGACACTATAAACCATGTGTAAATTTGTTATCCAAAACCTTCATGGTATTTGAACTACTTGTATGCAATAGCAGCACAAGCAAAAACACAACAACAAAAACTACACAATATCTGCACCATCATACTTCCTGCACATGTTTGGAGGATACCTTCGATCTGCCGCACACATCATGTCATATATGGTTTAATCTTGTGCTGTAGAATCGTGTGCATTTTTCATGCAAGCCAATAATACAGTAAATTATAGGCAAATAAACAGTGCAACAATTTTGTTAGGGATTTTCGAAATGCACAATACCAATTAAAACAAAAACATTTTCTCCCTCTGTTCCATAATGGCCTGCAGCCACCCAGAGAAGAATGGTGATATATTTTCTGTCAGTCTATATCAGGCCTGCACAACATACGGCCCGCGGGCCGTCAGGCCTCTCTGCGGCCCGTGATGAGTCCGGCCGGGCGCCACTTAAATAAATAAATATTAAAAAAAAAAAAGTTTAAAAAATGGCGGCGATTCCCCACGGTCTTGGCGCGCATGCACACGGCCGCTCCCCCACCTCACCCCTCCCCCCCCCGCTATTTCACCCCCCCCTGCTCGCAACGTGGGACGGAGGGGGAAGTAACAGCCAGCTGAGCTCTTCTGCAGCCGTTCCACCCCCCCCCCTGCTCCCAACGTGGATATGTGCAGGGGGGGTGATGGGAGGTGCAGGGGGGTGAGCTGAGGTGCAGGGGAGTGAGGTAGGGGGGGTGATGTGCAGGGGAGATGATGTGAAGGGGGGTGATGTGAAGGGGGGGGTGATGTGCAATGGGAGGTGATGTGAAGGGGGGGTCATGTGCAGGAGGGGTGAGGTGCAGGGGGGGTGATGTGAGGTGCAGGGGGTGAGGTGCAGGGGAGGGTGATTGGAGGTGCAGGGGAGGGTGATTGGAGGTGCAGGGGAGGGTGATTGGAGGTGCAGGGGAGGGTGATTGGAGGTGTAGGGGGGGGTGATTGGAGGTGTAGTTGGGGTGATTGGAGGTGTAGGGGGGGTGATTGGAGATGCAGGGGGGTGAGGTACAGGGGGGAGAGTGATGTGAGGTGCAGGGGGGGAGAGTCGTGAGGAGCAGGGGGGAGAATGATGTGAGGTGCAGGGGGGGTGGGATGTGTGTGGTGTGCAGGGGACGTATTGTGTGTTTGATGTGGAGAGGGAGTATTATGTGTGGGTGAGGGGGAGATATAGGGGTATGAGAGATAGATGGGGAGTATCGCAAAGGTTGATAGTGAGGGGTTCTTGGGGAGATATGAGGATGATGATGAGAGGTGCTGGAGGAGAGATGATGATGATGATTTTACCCGTGCAGCCCAAATTTTTTTTCCTTGGAGCAGTTCGGCCCTTCTCGCTTTACGAGTTGTGCAGGCCTGGTCTATATCATCCTTGTAGAGGTACAACTCATTAAGTGCATTTTTGGTTAAAACTCACTAAATGTACTTCCTGACTTGGCATTTTTGAGATTTCTATTGAAAAACTCATTAGGTCATAGTTCAGAGTTATCAAAACGTACAACTCATTAAGTATGATTTTGAAATAATGTCCAAAAGAAAATGTAATCGCCTTTTCCTCGAATGTAGTTAATGACTTACCTCTTCATCGACGATATGAGATAAAGGTTATAGGAACCTTATCATTATAAAATAGTTCACAACTCGTGGAACCAAATGATGCCCATTTCAAATCAAACAACTGCTACAATACATTAGACAATTATATTTGGATAGTGTGGACAATTGGTTGCTTATTTTAGTTATAAAAATGTATTAGTACCTGCAGGCAAATGCAATTTGCCGTGTGTGATATATATATATATATATATATATATATATATATATATATATATATATATATATATATATATATATATATATAGAAGAAAAAGCGCAATCCCATGTAGCTGTTAAAATGTGGGGAAAATTTAATAAAGACAATAAAGGTTGGTTACTGATGGTACAAATGACAGAAATAGCATGACAATAAAACAATTCACAACAGTAGGTGATGGACTTATATAGAGCTAATTGAAACCCAATAGATTAATTGAGGAGGAAACTTGTATGCATGCAAGAGCCTGTGACTTCCCTGGATCCTACATATAGGAAACATCCCACAGCCTATCACGGCTATTTCTACCTTCACATTTGATATACATCAGAGTCACTCTACTCCCAATGTTGCTCCTATCATCATCCATGTCGGGCAAATAAGTGCATTAATCAATCGAGTGCTACTCCCTCCCATTAGATTTCTGGACATTTTTTGGACACAGTTTTGGACATTCATTTGTTCCTCCATTTTTTTTATCCACATATATATTGTTATATTGTTTTATTGTCATGCTATTTCTGTATTTGTGTCATTTGTACCATCCGTAACCAACCTTTATTGTCTTTATTAAATTTTCCCCACATTTTTAGCAGCTACATGGGATTGCGCTTTTTCTTCTTTTTTTCAATTCTTTAGGATAGGCATATCTTTTTAGAACTGCATCCTATGGTTTATTCTCCTGACCAGTGCTTGATATTCTTTACACTATATTATTAAATTATTATAATTTACTAATTCACCTAGTGCCATTTCCAGCGCTGACTTGTTTTTTTGTTTTATATATATATAGCAAAATAGTGAAAGTTAGATATATGTGCTATATATATATATATATATATATATATATATATATATATATATAGTGCAATATGATGAACAAGACAAAATACAAATAGGTAATATGTTACACTAGTAACAATTAAAATATTGCAAACCAGTCCCAGTGGTAAAGCTGTGGTCCAAATTGGATGTAGATGAGGAAGTCCAAAAACAAATGATCTGTGTGGTTTGAGGAGACTTAACTATAGCTTCAATTAGTGATGAACCACATCACAAAGATAAATCAGAAAAGAGAAAAAAACAGCAAGCGCAAGCTCCATAGCTTGACTGGTTAAAAATTATTTAATAGGAAAGAAAAAAAACTCAACAGGAACTACACTTACAAGTGGAGCATTCTAAAATGCATATTAGAGTAAGAACTCTGCAGCACAGCACGCACAGCTCACAGGAAGGGTGAGGACAGGTACGATCCATGCGGTTCAAATCAGCCGTCAGACAATTCGCAGCTACCGACCAGGCTGAGCTGATAAAGGGGCCTGCAAGTCCGTAAATCCACAGGACAGCTCAGCCCGGTAGTTTAGAAGAGGTAAATACCGCTGGATCCAAAATTGAATGAACCACCTCACATCAATTCACTTCCGCATTGGCATGCGCTAGGCGTCAGAGAACCAATTGCACATGTTCTCTTTCCCTAATTGGCACATAGTGTTTTGTGCTTACTGTTGCTTAGCTACAATGGGTATTTAAGTCCACGCCTTTTAGCGATGCATCACCGTTGTGATGCGTATGGTACGTTCTCTACGTACGCTATGGAGCTTGCACTGCCTTATTATTTGTGTGTGTGTGTATATATATATATGTATGTGTGTGTGTGTGTGTGTATATATATATATGTATATATGTGTATGTATATATATATATGTATGTAAACAGATAGAGCACAGCAGGCACTCCACACAAAAGAGTCAAATCATCAGGTGCATGTTCCATAAGACAAGTATATGCAACAGATTGCCTTCCCAGCAGGGAAAGCACAGAAACAGCACTCGGTAGTATGTAGCAAAAAGATTATATTCAAACAACATGACAACACATGTGTAAACCAACGTTTCGGTCCACTAAGGACCTTCAGTGAAGTGCAGGGAAGGGATCGTATATATATATATATTATTTTTTTAAAGTTATGGTGGGTGAAAAGGTGACAGAAATATATATATATATATATATATATATATATATATATATATATATATACACACATACACACACACACACACACACACACACACATTAAAAGATGTTACTCCGCTGGAGAGCATATACTTTTACTTTGAAAACTAAAAAACTAAACTACACTCCCTCCTTCATGTATCTTTTTAAATTAAATTTTCATTAGAATTGTTTAATGTGAAAATGCATTTTGAAACCTGCCATTTCATCTCTACATTTTAGTATAGTACATTCTTACGTGTGTGTGGAAGGTTAACATTGTAATCATTTATTGACACTTGTTAATGCATCATAAACATTGTGTTTAAAAAAAATTTATTTTAGAAACATTTTGTGAGTGTTCTGATATAGGCTACAATACCGCCATCACATGGACACGTATGTAATAGCATAGCTGACCTGAAGCCTGGCTCACCAGCTCCATATTCAGGCTCTGGTCTAGGAATATCCAAACTAGAAAACAATTTGCTGCTTGGCAATAGCGCTACCTACTGACCACTTTGCAAAGTGAAAATCATTTAGGCTGCTATGGACTACATTCAATTAGTTGACACTAACAGATTATATAAATATTTATAGGAATAGAATTTTCTTAACATAAAATGTACCCTATGTGTTTTTTTAAATGTTTTCATTTAAGTAGTCTAATTTCTACCTATGTGCATGTCATCTTCTTTGTACTACTTAGCATGGCTATATGCGATATATTTTAAAAAAGAAAAGAAAATGGAGACAATAGATTTTATTTAAAATTACAATTTGCAATATCTCTATTTACTAAAGTGTAACATTTTAAATGCTGGTATATATTTCCATATGGTGTCATAACTTTTTAATAAATACTTTACAACTGAATCATTTAAATGCATGCGTTTGGGTCGTATCTTTTGATGTTTCCTGCGGTGACTACTCATTATTTGAAGTTTGTTTTTCTTTTTAATTATAAATCCTCATTTTGTGTCTTCTCCATTTTGTGACACAGGTCAGAAGAAAGAGGGATACAATAGGGATGTTATTGCTTTGCTTTGCTTTGCTATGCATTGCAGACACACCTAGCAGCGAGGGATTAATTACCACTTTTATTGGTTTGACCATCAGTAGTGGCTTTTACAACAGTGGTCCCAACTCCAGACCCCCAACAGGCCGGGATTTAACTCGAGCACAGGTGGTTCACTCAAAAATACTGAGCCACTGATTGACTCACCTGTGCTCATGCAAGGATACACTTAAAAACGAGACTGTTAGGGGGTCCTTAAGGTCTGGAGTTGGGAATCGCTGTCCTAAAGGATACTGAACTGCTGGATGTTGCCAATCGCGGGTCTAGGGGTCTTATTTAATATTGTTTGATCAAACTTCTTTGCCTAAAATACAGTTAGTCTTCACATTATCAATAATTGTTTTTTCCATTCACCTAATTTAATAACTTGGCTATGAATGTTGTGTGTACTTAACAGATACTTTTCATGCAGGTATTGGTGAATGGGACACATATTTTGATAACTCATAGCCGCCAACAGAAATCTTGGGCCTAAGACAAATAAAGGGACCAGGGCCCCTTGAAGGATAAAAGGTATGGCGAGGGAGTGGGGTAGTTATGTACCAAGGGTGGGGGGAGGGAAGAGTTATGGGCCGGGGAGGGAGAAGGAGGAGGTATGGGCCTTCGGGTAAAGTTATGGACCTGGGGGGCAACGTGAACAAAATAGAAGGGAGGGGGAGCCAGCCGTATCCCTACCTGCAGCCTTGGAGGATGGAGGGGGCCTACTAGAGGCTTGCCGGGGGTGGCATCCCTCCCACCGGCCTCCAGCAGGGCCACTCTGAGAGGCGCCTCTGCAGATCTGGCACTCGGCGGCAGGGTGCCCTGACTCACCAGGCCCAGGACAGTAGTCCCCCCTGCCCAGTCGGCGGCCTTGATAATACTAGCATTGTGTTTGCAGTATTTTATTCCTCCCTTTTACCTAGTTGCCTAATGCAGTCCAGTTTCATCTAGATAATGGCTGGAATATATTGCATTGCAATATGTACAGTAAGTGGCATCGGGTAAAAGGAGGGACAACAATAGATTTACACACTGCATTTTCAAAGCAAAACTCCAGAACCCCACTGGATTGCAAGGGGTTAATAGTCCTTACACTATAGTCTTAATTGTACAAATTACTTATTTACATGCTAAATATAACATCAGAGTAATTGCATAAATGCAGCTGGCTTAGACATTATTTTCATCTTCTATTAAATATCGTGGAGGTTTTTTGCCACACTATTCCAAAGCTCTGTAAAAACACAAAAAAAATGTAGACTTCTCTGAATGGACCTATATGTTTTGAGACAGTTTATTCTCATAAAATCATGAAACTGAATAGCTAACTCGGTAATCAGAAGTTATATCCTCTTTTTAGGAAACCTTTTCTTCTTTTTTTTTTTTTTAATTTTCCAATTTTTTTTTAATCTCATGGGCATTAAGAGCTGCATGGAGTAAAACCAGCACCCAGGACTAAATCCTAACCTGGGCACCTACTTTATTACTACCCTTACGCCCTTCCAAATCCCAATACACCCAGAACCTCACATCTACCATAGAATAGAGGCCTACTAGCCAGACATTGCTACTAGACTTGTGATTCCCAACCTTTTTTACATTGTACACTCCCTTCTAGAATTTTTTTTCCCACAAACCTCTAATAAATCTTCTTGCCCATTCATGAGACTATTGCTAATAAAACTGCCTGACCGATCCCAGGCAGTATAGTGTCCCACATTAAAGTGCAGTCTGGGGTCTTAAGCGCACAGTCTGCAAAAGGGGCTCAGGAACCCACTGTACTGCCTGAAATCCGTCATTAGGTATTTCTTTTTGGTGAACCCCTTGAAGACACCTCCCGAAACCCCCTCTTGGGAATCAATAAAAGACAATTTTAGTGAAAATATAACACCTTCAATCCCATAGC
Source organism: Ascaphus truei (assembly GCF_040206685.1). Taxonomy (NCBI): domain Eukaryota; kingdom Metazoa; phylum Chordata; class Amphibia; order Anura; family Ascaphidae; genus Ascaphus; species Ascaphus truei. Next base: position 189,747,771 of record NC_134484.1, read on the forward strand.
CCTCTTAAGTCATGTCATTAAGGCAAAAAAGAAGATCAGTATGACTGCCAAACGTGAAAAAGCTGAACTCACCAGCCAGGAAATGAAGTTAAAAAAACTTTATTGAACTACATTGAAAGTGAAGACATCATACACAAAAAAGCAGCTCCTCTCACGTGTTTCACGCCGTCACTGGCGCTTTATCATGCCATTAAGGGCCTGAGGTAGTTTTGATGGCCGTGAATAGGTTACAGAAGAAAGGTATTTTCTACAGCCTGGACCAGGTGAAAATATTCCGGGGAAGCTGCACTCCTGTTATCGCAGCCTTTATTGAATAACCTGTGAATTAATAATTTTCTGGAAATGATTCATTAATACAGTATATCACTGATGTTATTGATGCTGTTTCACTATCATACAAACACTTTATTGATTATAGTAACTGGGTGTGTAACAGAGCCTGCTAATATGCTGTAATCAAAAGTTTCTTCCTTTTCTTTTATCCTTGACACTTTCGTTGTTTTATTTCACTGACATTTGAGGCTACAATGACCAATCTATTGAATGTGTATGTGTCAATGGCAGTTTATATATTGAGCACACTGGGTGTCTCCCAAACAGTGTACCAGGATTCACACCCCCCACCCGCAAACAGAATCTAATGGCAGATACCAACCCCTTTACCCACCTAATCAGTCCATTTCCTCCCAAACCTCCCACACCATTGTATTCCTTGGCTTTCTTTCACATTCAGTCCTTCTCTACCCATACCGCCTCTGCTGGGAGGCCACAAACCTACCACCCTTTCCATGAAGAAGCACTTCCTCACATTTCCCCTTGGCCTGCCACCCTCCAGCATCAGAGGTCAGAGCATGACCTTGTTCTGTCACTTCTTTCTCTGAAATATCCTTCACACGTGGACTTTGTTGAAACCATTTATGTATTTGACAGTTCCAACCATATCCTCCTCTCCCTTGTCTCCTCTAAGCCAGGGCTCTTCCGCCCGTTCTGCTTTTCTCTGCCCAAAAACTTGTACTCGCTGTCCACAGCTCCAGGTAGGGCGATCCTAGCCATCATCTTTTTTTTCTTCTCTTCACTCATTTGTAAAACAAAAGAAACTAAGCAGGTACTCTAACAAACTACAATAAAGTGAATGAAATGGTAATTGACGACATAGAAGCCATAGTTTTTCCACACTGGGTGCTGAATTGAACTACAGCAGGAATCTGTATCTTAATACTGTATGCTTTCTTGTGAATATGTTAATTTAAAACAAACTGCTACAGGTGCAACTGCCTGTTGTTGACCGCATCACGGGACAAAAGCGTGGGCATCTCGCAAACACTCCACTAGATGGTCCAACGCAGGCTGTATACATCTCCAAACAACATTTCTGGTGATTGGTCGGTATATGTTTAACATTTCTTTGTTTTTCCTAGATCAGTAACATTTGTTATATGTACAATGAATGCCATCAATTTACTGGCTATCCATGCTTGTTTAGGAAGTGTACATCTGCATCGCCCCAAAGGCGGACGTCTGATGGGGCTCCCCTCTGATCAGGACCAGCATGCTAAGGGTTAACAAGAGTAGAGATGATCGATATCAGCGCTGCTCCGTTAGATGACAGACTCACCAGGTAAGGTAAAAGCAATTTATTAAACCTACATAAAACGGATAATAAAGAACATAACAAAAAGACCTCCTCCCACGTGTTTCGGGCGAGTTCGCCCTTGAGAAAGGGCGAACTCGCCCGAAACGCATGGGAGGAGGTCTTTTTGTTATGTTCTTTATTATCCGTTTTATGTAGGTTTAATAAATTGCTTTTACCTTACCTGGTGAGTCCGATATCAGCGCTGCTCCGTTAGATGCCAATCATCTCTACTCTTGTTTACCATTGGATCGCGGTCGCGCAGGAAGTGCGTCATTCACCCTCTCAGGGAACACACGGCCGGGAGCAACAGACGGGACGGACCATTGTGAGCTGCATGAGCTCTATCCGTGGGCTGCTGTATCTGCGGCCTCTGGCCCCACATGGGAAGCGGGTCTGCAAGTGGCTCTTACCCCGTACCTCCAGAAGCCTTTTTCCTGCTCCACACATTTTCTTATTTAGCTGGACAGCTGTGGGAGTCATCCTAGAGTGGACAGACGGTCTCCTTGGATATCTGCTAAGGGTTAACATTTGCTTCTACATGGTCGATGCCAGTCACTTGAAAAAGACCACTTGGATGGTCGAAATGTTGTGTTGCTCTGACAATAAATGTAATCTTTGAAAATCTGCAGTGCCCTGGATCATCTTCTGTTTACTTCCGGGTAAAACATTTTTTTATAAATGAAATACATTTTTTATAAATAAATCTTGGGAAGTTACCCTTGAGAATAGAGTATGGTAATACCAAAACCAGTTCAATGTTTTTTTCCCCATTTAGTTTGTCCTCATGGAACTTATAACATGATTTTTTTTATTTTTTTTAATGTATTCTTTATTAAAAAAAAAAAATTCAGTTAACTTTTTGAGGACTACACTTCAGGAGAAACCATGTTTGTGTTCCTGTCTTCATTCGTCAATCAAATGTGTGGGATGCTAGTTTAAGTAACTTTCTCAAATGTAAATACATTTAGTAAGTTGCAGGCCAAGTATTCAACGATTCTAAATGATGAATTGATATATTGATATTGAATCTCTAAGGATGTCAGCACATCCCTCTGTGATATGCTGAACGGCCTGTCACTTACCCAGAGAGGTTGCACATCCTGTGTGAGGAGACAGCACATTGGCTGTGTCGCATATAAAGTGTCTGTGGGGTTCAAATTGGAGTTGAAAAATACAATAATTAGACTCTGCACTTCATCATCAACCCTGCAACTGTGAGGACTTGGTTTTCTAAATGCTCTGACAATTTTTTCACATCTAAAAACTAACTTTCTAAGCTTACACCTGCTCTTTCACAACCTACTACTCATATCCTCCAGTACCTGGGACTACTCTCCTCCCTGCATCATATTATGCCCCCCCCCCCTTCCCCCTATTGCTTTTTCTGGTTGCGGTTTCCTCACTCCTTTTGTAAACTTGTTCTCTCCAACTTCCCCCCTCTCCTCCTATCCGCATGTATTCATTTCTCCTTCCCTCCAGCTACTGTATGCTTGTGCCCATACACTGCACCTCTATGTACACCGCTTTCCCAACAACTACAACCCTCCACCCCTCTTTCCACCTCCACTTGTTACTCTTCCTCCTCGATGCTGGGGATATCTTTCCTAGTCCTGGACCCAGCTATACACACACCTGCTCTCGCCCACACCTCCCTACCAACTCTTTCCCTGCTAATGCTGTTAACCCAATACCGACCAACCATAAAACTCACCTCACAGGAAGCATCCCAATTGCCTGGACTGTCAACTGTCCCACACCCAATCACGCCTACCAAGCACTGCCACCTACTGCACTCATTCCCTCACCTGCTGTCTCTGTAAGTCTCCCAATATACCACTTAGATTGTAAGCTCTCTGGGGCAGAGATTTCCTTTGTCTTGACTGTGCTTATTGTATTATTATAATTCCCTATACTGTATTGTCTTTGTAAAGCGCTGAGTACACTGGCGGCGCTATATAAAGATATACATCCCACCTCCTTTGTGATGCACTGAGCGGTCGCTCACTCACCCAGGGAACCGGAGAGGAGATTTTAATGGCAGTAGAGACAGCAAGGAGACAGGTGAGATGAGTAGGAGAGGAGGGAGGGTATCATGCACTGAGAGGAGCAGACACAGTAAGGCAGGGAGTGCAAAGAACACAGTAAGGCAGGGAGTGCAAAGAGAGGGAGGGAGAAAGTGCAAAGAGAGGGAGGGAGAAAGTGCAAAGAGGAGCAGGGCAAGACGGAGGGGAGCAAAGAGGAGACAGGAGACGGAGAGAGACAGCAAGGAGGAGACGGGGATGACAAGGAGCAGGCAATGGAGAACTGTGCATATCAGGCAGGAGGGAGTGCAAAGAGTGGGGAGGAGAGATAGCAAGGTGAGGAGACGGATGAGAAATAGGAGAGGAGGGAGTGTAGTGTGCAAAGAGGAGTAGTACCACGCAAGTAATTGCGCTTAGCATGGGATTGCCCCTAATTACAACTAAAAACACATCCAATGCACTGTGCAAGATATAAAAAAGCTGTGTGTGCTGTGCACGCGCATAGTAAGTGAAATTTCTTTGACTTTTGTCACAGAAATTGTATTTGTGTTTGTGATGTTTTAATTAAAAATCAAAATACAATTTCATTGACAAAACGCAAATAAATTTGACTTATAACGCGCGTGCTCGGTACACATCCCCTGTATTAGCTATTTGCACTAAGTGTGAATTCCTCGTGTGTGCGTGTGACTGAGAGTGTGCGTGTGACTGAGAGTGTGCGTGCGACTGACTGTGCGTGCATGTGAGTGTGTGTGTGACTGTGCGTGTGACTGACTGTGCATGTGACTGTGCATGTGACTGTGACTGCGTGTGACTGAGTGTGCATGTGACTGTGAGTGTGCATGTGACTTTGAGTGTGCATGTGACTGCGTGTGCACGTGACTGAGTGTGCGCGTGACTGAGTGTGCACGTGACTGAGTGTGCGTGTGTGTTACAGTGTGACACAGGGGGTGTGGGTGGGTGGTCTGCGCTCCGTGTCCTTTTATTCAAAATTTAATGGGCGCGTGGGGGTAACGGCGCCGCTGCCAGACGCTTCTGCGCATGCGCGGGCTGCGCAGAGGTTGGCGGCAGCTGAACAGATCCCCTTGCTGCCTGTACGCGAGTGAGCCCAGCGGGGGGAGCTCTGTCTGAGTCTCCCGCCCGGCGGCAGAGGAGTCTCCCGCCCGGCGGCAAAGGAGTGTCCAGCCCCGCGGCAGAGGAGTCTCCAGCCCGTGTATCTTGTGGCAGCAAGCCCACCTGCGGAGGTATGTGTATGTATTTATGTGTGTGTGTTTGTGTCAGTGTGTGTGTTTGTGTCAGTTTGTGTGTGTGTGACATGTCAATGGCCTGTGACCCTAGAAAACATACATTACACATGTACTGTATATACATCTGCTTTAATGGATTATCTTCCCCTCGGGCAAGGAGAGCACAAATGGGGAAGGGTGCCCATCTTCCCCCCGGCTTGCTCCGGGGGCAGGGGGACTTGCAGGGTGCCGCTCGGTTCAAGCAGTAGATGCTGCCCCCATCACCGTGCAGCAGAAGCACGCGCCCCCGATGGAGTACAGAGCTACTACTGTAATTTGAGCTTGGCCTGCGGCAGGGACAGAGAGCGGGCCTGGTCCCAGGAGCCAGTCAGCGGGTTGTAGCAGGAGAGCCGGTCCCGATCCCCACTGCCCCGGATGCCACCCGTGCCCATCTCCAACTGGGGGAAATTGCGGCCGGCCGTTAGGAGCGGCGCCGGCGGCGATGTCTGCGGCCGTGTGGGGCGAGCGGCGGCCATTAGGAGCGCCGCTTCTGATTTTTTGAGCGGTTGGGATCATGTCAGTGTTGGGATCGGGCTGAGCCAGAACACAGCCCGGCCTCAACTGCCAGCACTGACGTCACATCCGTTTCATTTCTGTCTCCACAATCCATTTTTGCCCCAGTTCGAATGAGGTGCCACTAAAGAAGTTTCACTTCAATATGTAAGTTTGGGCAAATACATTTTTTGGTGGGATTCTTCTTCCTCTTTTTATTTTGAACCAATGATATATGTAGCTATTTACAACACCCCGGATGCTCCTCATAAGAATATTTATTTGCAGGAGGATTAGTTCTTATATTTTCCCTGTGTAATGAGGCTTAGTATAAGATTGCCCCACTATCATAACCAATAACACACAACATAAGAAACACACAGAATTGAAAATCATTTTTTACTGTGGATTATATATCACGTGATATATGTTGTATTTGGACTGAATTTATGTGGCTTTAATCCCTATATCAGCTTCCATTTGCATGCATTGTGTCTGATTAGCATAGATCAACATGTGTTTAGATTCAATTTTAATCATGAGGGTTACATATACTGAGTGTCACGATAGAGGCGTCACACTCCTGACGAAGCCACGGCTCACACCCAGGCGAAACGCGTAGAGTGGGGGGGACCTCTGTGACGTCTTGACACGCAGGAGATCGGCGCCGAGCAGCTTCCACTAGTGGTTCCCGTCTATCGCGAGAATAGGGTGACGGAGCTCAACCTACGCCGAGTCTAGATCGACCTCGATAGATCTCAACAAAGAGGGGGTGGTGAGAAATACTGCGGAGCAGTGATCCTGCCGACACATTTATGTGTGATATGCCCTGATTTTATTGCACTATTGTAAGTGCGTCTTTTATATTTTATACATAGTTTCTTGATACAACTGATCTGTGCTATGTAGTTTTCTTATATTTTCCTATATTGGATTGGTGTCCCCCCGAGCCATCTGAGGGAATCCTTGATTACCACACACTTCCAGAGAATCTCCAGCCACAGCACTATTTGTGTTACCTGCTTTATTTCATCTAACATCTTGTGAGAAGGCTGCGTATAGAGCCAGGTCCACAGCACATTTTCAATACGTCTGCACTTAAATTGTTTGAATTGCTGTCTTTTTCTCCCCATATGCTCCCCCTGGATTGTACGAAAAACATATTCGCACTTTGGAACCAGTGAAGACAGGACCTAACCGGAGGGTCTGAGCTGGGAGGGTCTGAGCTGGGAGTATAGATGCATTTATTTATATTTCACCAATACTCACTTTGTGTTATATTTGTATATTTACACATTTGTGTTATAATTAATCACTAAAGTTATAATTATTTATTCACTATAGATTTCTAGTGAGCACTTAGTATTGTTTGCGCCTTTTTGTCACCCTCACTTGTGCACAGAGTAGGCATAGTAAGACAAGGAGTGCAAAGAGAGGGGAGGAGAGGGAGCAAAGCAGGTCATGATGGAGGAGAGAGTGAGTTGGGGAAGAGGGTTAGACACAGCAAGGCACTACAGGGAGGGGTAAAAACAAAGAGTAATGCTTAATAACCTTTCAGATCGCCTAGATCAGCATATGTTATGCCGGGTACACAGCGTGTGTATAATGTAGCCCCCTCCCTTCCCCCCTCGGTACTAAGAAGGGGGTTTACAGCCTTAATGGGTTAACCAGATGGGATCATTCTGGTATTGCTACGACCCATCATGTGATGTAGGATGACTGAAGAAGGGATTGCCGCTCCCGTGTGTTTCTTGTGACCAGTGATGTCACTATAAGCAGATAGAAGGGTGTATATATAGCGCCACCCAATGTTCTGGAAGCAGGTTCCTCTGCGTTCTGAAAGAGGGTCTCACCGCGAGTCCTGTAAATATGTTTACGTGTATAGATACGTATATGAAGATGGTTCTGTCCCTGATTATTTTCAGTTAAAAAAGCAATTTATACAATAGCCTACGTGTTTATTTTTTAAATAAATCAGTTCTGTAATATTAAATACTTAAAAAATATATAATTCAACTCAATGCCATTTTTTATGAGTTTTAATATACTGAGCATCCTTTGATTTCGATAGCAGGCGTTATAACACTTTCCTGTTAGTGATCATTTGTTGCAAATACTCCCAGCAGTTTGAGCTGCAAACCACAATAATAGCTGTTACCTTGGTAATATAAGGATACATTGTAGCTGCTGAGTTACACTGACTGAAGGATTGGTTGAAACTGAAAGGCGGCCATTTAGTGAACCACTTGGAGTGACTAAAGAATATGCCCTACATAGTTGGCAACTACAGTAATGGCCCAAAATTGTTCTCATTCGGGAAGAGTACGCATGTGCTTAGGAGTTCTCAGAGTAGTAACTCCAGAGCATAAATTGGATCAGCCCCACCTTGTATGAAGTATGTATTTGTATGGTGAGCCTTATAAATGGATGTTGGAAAAAAAGTTATTTTTGTACTATAAAAGTTCTGGGCGCCCATCATTCTATCTGCATAACCATGCCCAGCCTACACCCTGATACATACGTATGACAGACTGGGCACTGCCATGTATATAGTTCAACTCTAAGTGAACTCCTTTACATGCAAGCAAGGAGGGTTACATACATTATTTTTAATATCTAATGCTCTCTCTACAGGTTTTTCTTTATCCTCATCCGTACAAGAGCAGCAGTTTGTGGCAGAAAGTGATTGGTTGGTCAATAGAATATATATATTTTAAATATTCTGTGCTTTGCACATCTTTGTTGTCAACAACTCCGTTAAACCATAAGAAAAACCGCTCACGTAAATGATTATAGGATATTTAACTCTTTCAATACTGGAGTTACCTACTTTGCAATGTAGTGCAGGGTCTTGTCATGTAGTTTAGTTATAAAAATGTTTTATCAGGAAGTAATACATTGAGAGTTACCTCTCGTTTTCAAGTATGTCCTGGGCATAGAGTTAAGAAAAAAAATACACGGATGCAAATACAGTTACATAAGTGAACATTATATACAAGACATTGCATGCACAGTTAAAGAAGATGTATATTATAGGCAAATGTAACAGTTACAGACCAGATTAAAATGTGAGACAGCTTTAGTTTTGAAAGAACTTAGACTGGTGGTGGATGTAAGAGTCTCCGGTAGATTGTTCCAGTTTTGGGGTGCACGGTAAGAGAAGGAGGAGCGGCCGGATACTTTGTTGAACCGTGGGACCATGAACAGTCTTTTGGAGCCAGATCTCAGATGATAATTGCTGCATGTGGTAGGGGTGAGGAGCTTGTTCAGATAGACGGGTAGCTTGCCCATAAAGTATTTGAAGGCAAGACAAGAAAGATGAACTTTGCGCCTACACAAGTGATGACCAATCTAGTTCTTTGAGCATTTCGCAGTGATGTGTGTTGTAGTTGCATTGGAGAACAAAACGGCAAAGTGAATTGTAGAGGGTGTCAAGTTTGCTAAGGTGGGTTTGGGATGCCGTGTCTTATACTATATCCCCATAGTCTATAATTGGCATTAGCATCTGCTGTGCGATACGCTTTCTGACCAGCAGACTTAGGGAGGATTTGTTCCTGTAAAGTACACTTAGTTTGGCATAGGTTTTAGATGTCAGGGTATCAATGTGCATCCCGAATGTTAAATGGGAGTCAAACCATATACCCAAGTATTTAAAACTAGTAACAGGAATTAGGGTGGTGTTAGCGTTGGTTCTGATCTGAAGCTCAGTCATTGGAAGCTTTAGAAATGTAGTCTTGGTCCCAAATACCCTTGTTACAGTCTTGTCAGTGTTTAAAAACAGTTTGTTTTGGGAAATCCAATTTTCAAGTCTCAAAGTCAGATTGAAGTATGTGTTCAAGGTCGGAGAGGCTATGGCTGTGTGCATATAAGATTGAGTCATCTGCATACATGTGTATTGAAGCTCCCTTACAAGCTGTGGGAAGATCATTGATGAACACTGAGAAGAGTAGGGGCCCCAGAACAGAGACGTGCGGGACACCACAGGTGAAATCCACGGGGTTGGAGTTAGAGTCTGAGATGGACACATGTTGGAATCTACCTGATAGGTAGGACTGAAACCAGTTTAAAGCATGCTTCCCTATTCCAGAGCTCTGGAGTTTGTTAAGCAAGATAACATGATCAACAGTATCAAAAGAAATCTAGATATATTGCACCAGTGAGTTGTCCCCGTTCCATTCCAAACTGGATTTCATTGCAAACTTTTAGCAGGGTAGTTACGGTGGAGTGTTTGGGATGAAAGCCAGATTGGAATTGGCTAGGGAAATTTGTCTTGGTATAGTAATCGCTTAATTGGGAGTGAACACATTTTTCTATGATTTTGGATATTATTAGAGAAGAGAAATTGGCCTGCAGTTTGAGACAGTAGTTTAGTCCCCACTTTTGAAGATTGGGATAACTCTGGCAGTTTTCCAGGTCTTAGGGATATGGCCTGCAGACAGGATAGAGTCGACTATGGGAGCAATTGGTTTGGGAATGGCTGAGGCACCAAGTTTTAGGAACTTAGATTGCAGTAAGTAAGGTCCACATTGGCTGCTTAATTTTAATTTGAGGAGCGCTTGTGTAATCTCCTCTTCGGATACTGGGAGAAATTGAAAATTGTGATCAGGTTTGTTAGAGGGTAGGGCTATAGAGGTACTCACATAATGAGGTTCATGTTTGTTGTTTGGGTTACGTTTCGCTAATAAGTTACTAGTACACCCCACAAAGTAATCATTTTAATGCATTTGCATTGTCAGTAGGTGTGACGATGGGGAGGATTTGGCCTGGGATAAAAGAGGTTACACCCCAATTGGCCACCCTCTACCCTCACCTGGGAAGCAGGGGGTTAACTGGACTGAGGTCCAGTAATGTGTTTTTACCTCGCTTCAATATCCAAATGCTTATTCCCCTGTGTAACTGTATTGTGTTATCCTGGTGTTTGCACTCACACATACACTAGGGTTGATGCGGAGGGAAGGGGTTAATGTTAAAATAGTGATTCTAGCCCTTTGTTTTAGTTACCCTCAAAGATGCCTGCCTACTAAATGCAAATGGTCAGCGACCAAATGGTTAGGAAGCAGCCCCTGATCAAAGGTTCAGCCACTCTACCTGTTCGCAGGAAGCTGGAGTGTATTGTAAGCGTTATAACTCACACTTACAAATGCCTCTGATTTAGGAGGTCTGGGGCATTGGGTGTGAAATCTAACACCAGGCGACAAATGTCCACTACCCAGGGGTCCCTGCTTCAAAGGATTTATTGATTGGGGCCAGGGGTGCGGTTACGCAAGGAGATATCAGAATGAGTGACCGTATTAAATATAAGAATATTATGAGATGTCCTCGGCTGAACATGCTAAGAGTTACATATGTGTATTCGTGGGACCGAGCCCCAACTAACGAATACAGACACCTGAGGTTTAACAGATACTAAGAGCCAGATATTAATATCTCTCTTAATTTTAGTATTACACGATAATATTTAGTCTCATTGGGAGCGTCATGCGTGACGGAATGTATTAATGTCTCGCGTGCCGGTAGGTATTACTGAACTGAAGTTATGAAGTTATTTAGATAGGGAAAAGCCGTTTTTAAACGTCCTTGGGTGGGAGGAGATTTACTCTGAGGAAAACTGTCAACTTCACCGCTGATTTATGAGAGGGGCTGGGTTTAGGTTGTGTTCAATGTGAAATAATTGTATAAGAACCAGGCTCAGCCTATGGCTATTGTCTTTTCATGTCTTTCGTGTCTTGGGATTATGAAGATTGCTGTATGAACTGCCAGTCCAGATGTGACTGTTTCATCATTCCATTTTAAGTGAGTGTCCATATTTTGCCTGTTATTTGTATATCTTGTGTGTTCACCTTTATCAAGGAATAAATTATATTTTATCATATCTAAGTCTCGTACCAGTTCCACCGAGTTATATATATATTTTTGTGTATTATTAATAGCCTGTCACAAAGTTCCCGTCACAGTAGGGTATGTCAAAGTAATATCCTCCTTAGTGATACTTGGTTGTTGATGGCTAGAAAGAATGGTGGGAGAACAACCCCCAGCGATGCTAACCAGAATAATATCCGTGTAGGTATGTATTCAATGTATAACACATTCCGTCTCCTTTTTTATGGACAGTATAGTGAACCCGGTAACAATGTCCCACGTAGTCAATAATATGCACCATGCTTTGAAAACCAAACAAATTTAAAGACCACATTTTGTGCATGCTCAATAGCCTTGTGGATAAGGTATATCTTGTATGAGCCAGCAATGGTGAATTCAGTAGCCAATAGTTGCGATAACGTGACGAGTGTATAAACATAAAGGTGTTACTCACTCCATACACTGCAGGACTCCGGGAGCTGTTGGCGTGCTCCTACCAGGCAAGATCAACGAAGAAATGGAGTAGTGAGGCAGAGCAGCTGCCTTAGAGAAACAAGTGAACCGGACTGGTATATTCTTGGTGCAAAAAATACTTTGATAAAGCGCTGTCTTTTTAATGTGCCATTAAAGAGTACAAAACACTAACAGGTGAGCTACATAAATACCCACAATACCCCCTGACCGGTAACGAATCAACGCTCAGGACATAAAAACCACCCCCCACACCTGATGTATCCGTAACCTCCTCTGTCTGGCTCCTTTTTCTGTTTTATGTGTGTGCCCACGATCATCCTGTTCCGTTGTGGTACATCCCCACCTATGATTTAGAATAAGAGGAGGTTACGGATACATCAGCTGTGGGGTGTGCTTTTTTTATGTCCCGAGTGTTGATTTGTCACCGGTCAGGGGGTATTGTGAGTATTTATGTAGCTCACCTGTTAATGTTTTGTACTCTTTGATAAAGCGCAGTGAAGCCGCGTAAGAAGATACTCTTGCCGTCTTTTTAATGTGCCATTAAAGTATTTTTTGTACCAAGAAGATAGCAGGCCAGTTTACTTGTTTCTCCAAGGCAGCTGCACTGCCTCACTACTCCATTTCTTCATTGAAGGCTGGAATATATTGTTGATAACCTTCCAGCAGGTTTGAAGTATTCTGGTGAAGATTGTCAGAGTAATACTGTATTGTACTTTTGCATGCCTTGTGCACATGTTCCGCAGGCATCTGTACTAACTTTGTAGCTTTTCCACAAGGCATCCCTGAAATGGTAGATTGCTATAAGATCACTTGTAACCCACGGAAGGTGGGCCCCCCGTACCCATATTCTGCTTAGTGGAGTATCAGAGTTTTAAGAACTCGGATTGGAAATAGTAAGAGTGCAGAATCAGGGTCGGGAATTAAAATTGATTCTGTACCCAAGTGCAGTTGGTAAGATCTGCCAGAAACTGCTGTGGGTTAAAGTTTCTATATGTTCTAGTGAGGAGAACTTTAGGGCTTAAGAATGTCGTTGCAGCACAGTCAAGTCAGGTTTCACACAAATGAAACAGTGCAAGTTATTACTTTGTAAAAACATGGCTCATTTTAGTCACAAGTGAAATTTGTATACATGCTGTATAATTATTTGTACATAGGTTTGTCTATTACACTGCAGCACATCATCCTCATTATGTATCGTGGGGTTTCTCCAACATCTTCAATCCAAGTCTTCCAACCATTAAGATACTGTTAGAGATAGAGAAAACACAATACATATAAATATTGCTTTATAGATACATACATCTGTTTAGCACATGGTTTATACGATTAGTTCCTAAAGCAGCAATTCACACCTCCTTACAAAATGAAATCAAAGTAGCAACATATCCTGGGAGTACATGCGGTTCTCCGCTTTTTCCTAATTTTTTTTATATACCCATTTTTATTTCACATGGATTACAGTAGTAACCTCTGTGTATGAATAGATGTAGTAAGCCTTATTACATTCACTGTATGGAATATTTATATACAAATGTATCTAGAATACAAACAGGCTTTGAAATGGTTTACATCACTGTAGAGAACAAATGGACTGCAAAATAGGGACAAGTTAAAGAAAGAAATAACTACTGGATTTAAGGAGTTACCGAGTGGTAATGTCACTGGATTTGAAGTGGGTGAACCCTAGTTTAAATTGGTGTCAGCTTCTTGTGACCGTAGGTTAGTCACTATCAAACACTGGATTGTAAGCTCTTAGTTGCAGGTACAATGAACTTTCTATGGACATCAATGCATAGATTTGTCAGCACTATAGAACAGAAGGTAAGCCATACATTCTGACAGGACACTCGCTTATCTAATGACCATGAAGAATAGTCTAAACTGAACTTCTAGTTATTATGTGGTCATTATCTGTACTGTGCGCTGGAGATGTAAGAATCAGAAGCGGGAGAATCACAGACCGGAAATAAAAAGTAGGCATGGACAACCGGAGAGACAATCGGACAAAGCAGTGAGCGGAAAGACCGGTGCCTACTAAATGTAGAAATGGGAAAGCATATCTTGGTATTAAAAAGATATTCATAAGAACACATGCTACACTGGAAAATAAATGAAAAAAAAAAGACAAGTTCTATGAAAATGAAACACAATGGAAGAGGTTTACTAAGCGCCAATGGCTTCTAACGCCTGATCCATTTGTGATACGGACATTAGTGCTTAGTGATTCCTGGCGAATGTCAGATAAACTCAAAATTAGAGCAGCAATTAAAACATTGCGCTCCTAGTAAAACCAACATGCAGAATACTGGGTTTAGTATTTCATAAGCCATTTGCAACTATAACAGGGAATGGCACCATGGCAAATATTGGTCAGTGTGAAATCTCTCTCTATAGTGTGTGTGGAGCAACAAGAGACGGAAAGCTGTGACAATTCTATTGATTCAGTAAATATGGCAAAGAGAGCAAGTTTATGGAAAATAAATAATTACAGCCATCTTTGATCTAAATATATATGGATATCAATTTCATAAACGTCTATGCCGCACATTAAATATCTCAGAATAGATGGGTACACAACAGTTTTAGTTTGACCACTGGAATTGTTGATATACTAACTTCGTTTTAACTGAAGCAAAGTGGTCACAGAACTGGGGCAACTCCCAAAATTCATGCCCGAGTGGTTCCTTAATCATGTAAATAGCTAATTAACTTCTAGAGTACTGTACCTGGCACCAGCAATTAAACCTGCAGGCATGAATCTCCCAGAGTTGTAAAATCGGAATCCCATAACTCCAGCCAACGTGCCTGAGGCAACTTTAAGAGCGAAAGGGAACGTTAGAAGCATTATTCAGAAAACGATAAACAAAACTACAGTTTCAACCAACTATTCGTGCAAGAAATGTACAGGTCATATTATATTGGCTTCTATTAGAAAGGGAACCTTGTGCACTAATCTGCCGCATTAAATTAGAGCACCGGTATTCTCAGAAAGCTGTTATCGCAGTTTGGTGAATAAGGCACTAAATGCCCCAATACTCCGTGCACTCAGGGAAAAAATAAAACACCCCTGCCCCCCCCCCCCCCAGAAAATAAATGGTAAATAAAATGACGTTATTATACAGGCACGGTCTTTGCATTCCTCCTAGTTAATTTTTAGTTAAAAGAAGCATGCCAAGCTTTTAATTATTTATTTATTTTTAAATAGGAGGAAAATATTGTTCACTGAGCCAGCCATGCTCCCGGCAGCGCCTTTGGAGGTAAGTATCTCAGGAAGCAGGGGGTCCCTGGAGCTGAAATTAACATGGTTCGTCTCCAAGGACCGGCTGCTTCCCGAGATACTTACCTCCGGCATGCGGGCCAATAGAAAGCAGCGATGTCATCCGTTCCACATTTAAAGCACCATATTGTTTCCCCTGGCAGAGATGATACAGGCAGCACCTTCTGAGATAACAAGAAGCAGGGGCCCCCGAAGCTGAAATTAACACTGTTCAGCTCCAGAGACCCCATGCGTCATACCTACAAAGAAAAACAAAAGTAATCTAGGCGGAACGCCACCTAAAGGCAGACTACATCCTACAAAATGTAAGAATAAAATATAAGTATCCCAAATACACTGGGATTTCAAAAACTTATTATCTATCGGCATAGATACTTCCAATACTGGCAATACATCACTGATAAAGAAACTTTCTCAAATAAAAACTTTGTTCAAACTCACTCTTTTTAAACACCTCCCTTGTGCAGCAATTAAATGGTGTCCCCATCACAGGCAGAGCGATAAATGAGACCGCAGGAGGTGATGGTGGGAGAGAGACGCAGGACACTGAACATGGCAGCACACAGGGAACCAGGAATCCTTTACTTGGGAACATTTAAAATCAGCCTGCCACCCCCTCCACCCCCCATTTGTGAAATGTTACAATTTTAATGATAGGAAGATCGTATCTGGCTGTCAGGGCTGTAATGTCAAGCTCTGATAACATTGCGCTTTTCTATTGGCACTCGGAAGCAAGGCATGGTTGGCAGCGGTATTTATTTCCCAAAAGGTAAATATTTCAGGAACCCGGGGTTCATCGGATGTAAAAAGTGCGTGGTTCAGCTTCACAAGATCTCCCCAATTCTGATCCTGTATAAAGAAAAAGGGAGGGACTTATGCTTAAACTTACCTATGTTATTACTTAATAGGCCTTTTTTTTAGAATTATTTTTATTTGGAGTTTTTATTTTTTTTTAACCTCTGGGTCATGTGATTGCTATGAAACAACCGGGCACTGGATGCCCAATGCCGAAGTGGAGGTGACTCCACTTGTGTGTTGATCAGGCTGGCTGTTCTGTCGTGGCATAGAAAACAAGCAAGTGCCCGTGACGTACCTGGCATGTCATAAGGGTCTTTGGTGTGCCAGGGACCCTCCCATACCAGGTACGTTACTAGAGCACTGTGAGGGTTAACCGTCAAAGCATCACATCAGAAGAGAAATGGGGAGAAGGGAGCTTGTGACTTTTACATGAACATTTCCAGATTACAAAAAATGGTGTCTGTTAAACAATGACAAGGGAGCGATAAGGGAAAATATGAAACCTCTGCAATGCCCAGAGAGTATTAGCCAAACCTAAGTCTTCTTCTG
The DNA here is from genome assembly GCF_040206685.1 of Ascaphus truei. NCBI lineage: Eukaryota > Metazoa > Chordata > Amphibia > Anura > Ascaphidae > Ascaphus > Ascaphus truei. The sequence goes on from NC_134484.1 coordinate 189,764,160, forward strand.
TTGTACGTCACAACACTGCAAGTTAAAAGTAGAGGACAGAAATCTAATATTTAAGGTAGGCAACTTACTCAGTGAAAGTAATACATTCTTTGAATCATTGGACATCTGATAGGCACCCACCCCAGCTAAACCACCAAAGACCAGGCCGGCTGCCAGAGAGGGAACACTACCTGAAATTAAAAGGATGCATGCAGAAGTAAAACATTTTGTCTATCATAGATCTGGACTGCAAAAAGAACACCAATTGTGCTGGAAAAACATAAAACTATTACATTAATAAAGGGTGGAAATTATTTGAGCATCCAGGATAAATATAAGTTAACACAAGAATTAATTCTGTTTACATAAACAGTCCTCCCGCAAAGTGAAAGCAAGAGCTCACGCAACACGTCACTGGTGTTTTGAAATCTGGATTTATATATGAATATGTTCAATACTTGCATTCTTTCTGTGTATACTACACCTACATTCTGCATTGTTTTTCTTAACTTAACAGCCAGGACATATTTATAAAGTTTTTAATAAGGAAGTCACAGGCTGCCATAGTTAAAGAGATCTTGAGAATCACATTAGCATGTCAGTGTATCGTCATATACAGTTGGTGAATCGCTGTCTGACAATGTATAGAAGTGAAAGGGGACACAGGATATACCTACTGTATAAAGCACTAAAAGAACCTGGCATTACTCGGGAATGCTAAGAAACCAACCTCATCCCTCCTCATCTCTCCTTTAATACCTCATGTCCTCAATTCTTTCCACCTCTCTTTCCTTCTCCAGCTTTCTTGCTTTCTCCTCACGTATACAACTGGCTTCCTTTCTTTCTTCGTCTGCTTTCTGTGTAAACTTTATAGCTATCCAACTCTCCTTATCTGCCACCAGGCTATGCGCATTATGATGTTACCAGTATGATGTCATGTGCCAGATACATAGCCTACCAGGTACAACACCCAGCGGCCGACTTGCTGTCAGAGAAATTGTAATAACTCAGAATTAAAAATAGCATGTATCCAAATTCCAAACAGACAAAAACCTGCTCGTTGGTCTCAGGAACTATCAAGCAAACTTTGGTTTCGGTATCTTAAGAGGTGTCCAAATGTATTGCGAACAGAAAACTTTCCAAAATATATAGTAGACTAGTTGAAAGTACCGAGCTTTGCATGGGTTGCAGTAATCTACTCTCTGCCCCCTCCCCCTCCCCCCCCATATCTCCCTCTGCATTTAAAATGGAAGATAGAAAAATCTGCTTTTCTCCCCACCGCATCTTTCTTTTAATAGCTTATGATGTCCGCAATTCTTTCCGCCTCTCTTCTCCACCATTCTTGCTTTCTCCTAACCTGTAAATGGACTTCCTCTCTTTGTCTGCTTTCTATCTAAACTTTATAGCTAGCCAACTCTCCCTATCTGCCACCAGGCTATGTGCATTATGATGTCAGGTTCCAGATACATAGCCTAACAGTTACAACACCCACTGGCTTTTATATGTAGAAAATTGTATATACCACCTAGAATACATACATTGTATCTAAACAGACGAAAACCTGCTCCTTAACGTCAGGAACCATCACGTAAAATGTGGTTATGATATCTTATAAGAGGTGTTCAAATGCATACCGAACAGAAACACCTTTCCAAAATATATAGGAGATAAGATAAAAGTAACTGTCCCTCAGCACTTCTGGTGATTTCAGGAATTGTAATATTTGTACGTGTCATTCCTTAAATAGAAAAAGAAAATAGCAGTAGTACAGCTACAAAGGGATATCTACTAAATTAAGCCATTAGCCAAAAGCAAACTATCCCTAGCACAGTCATATTAGCAGTAAGGCTGTCCATATAAAAAGTTAAGCAAAGAAAAGAAAGAAAGAAATCGGCTATTAGGGAGCTTTCTTTCTTTTCTTTGCTTATCATTAACCCCATCCCTGCCAGCACCACCTCCGCACTCTTATTGCAGTTTTTGTTCCGTCACCACACATTCACAATTTATTGGTTCCCCATATCTCCATTGGTGTAGTGCAAGGCGCACAACTTGACCTTTTTAGGCCATTCTATCTTCCTTCATATAAAAAGTTACCTTAAAACAAATATGTAATGAAAGACACGTGGCTGATCATTTGATGGGATTCTGACAAATTGATGCAATTTTCGCATATTTTTAATTACCTGATGTGCTATAAAAATGTCCCCTCAAGGCTGAAAATTTCTGTAACACATGGGGGAAAATGATGCCACTCACAGGCAAATACATACCTGCTTTTGCATAACCGATAATTCCTCCAGAGGCTATCAGAGCCGCGTATCCAAAGCCAAACCAGTCGACACCCATTCTAAAAATAGACAAAAAACAGTCAAATTATTTAACAAAACCTAGGTCTGAAACAAAGTAGAACAAACTGTGCTGACCATGTGTATATACAATCGAGATAGGTCAAGAGCAGGGTTTGTGAAAGTATTCTCTTTTAGCAGTAAAAAAAATAAATAAAAGAATTATATCACAAAAATATAGAAATGTATGACCCTTTCAACTGTGCTGGAGGGATCCAGCAACTCTTGCACAACTATTACGTGACGGCTCCTCGGAGTGATTGCAGTGACACTGGGGAATGGGAGAGGAGTACTTTTCCATTCGCTTGCCTGTTTCGCTCTCAGCATTTCTCAGGAGCACACAACACACAATCTTCCCCTAGAAAACTATCTGAAAGCCCATGACGTAAGCCACTACGTCAGCGATTTTCAACCGGGGTTCCGCGGCCACCAGGGGTGGAGAGCTGGGACAACTCTCCCAGGTGTCCCCGGCCCGGCGGCTCCCGAGATCAGCACCAGCAGCTGCGATCTTTCCTCTCCATGCTCCTGTCGGTGCCAGAAGTCGCGTTCAGCTTCCAGTTGACAGGAGGGAGAGGAAAGATGAGGTAAGAGCGCTCACTCTCACTGCAGGGAGAGTTTTGCCGCACGCTGGCAGCTCCCATAACGTGTGCGCGGAAGAGCGTGTGGGAGAGTACGAGCGCACAAGGGGGTGGGGAGCACTCCTTTTTTTTCTTTTAATATCTACTTAGATAAGTACTCTCTGTGTTGCTTTTTGTGCCCAATATATATGATCTCACTTTACCTTTCAACCCCTGCTGTACAGACCACAGTCCCTGAATGTCTATCTGCTATATCATCGTGGATGGCCATCCGCAGACCCAAACTTAACATTTCAAGACAGAGCTCCTCATATTTCCTCCCAAGCCTGGCCCTACTGCCCCCTTCTACATTACTGTTGGCAGTACTATCATACACCCAGTATCACAATTACACACATTCAAATGTAGCTATGATACGCCCTTTCCTATGTCCCTCTATTGCTAAAACTAATGCAAACCCTTATTCTCTCCCGTCTCGACTATTGTAACCTACTACTGGCCTTCCTGCCTCTCACCTGTCTCCCCTACAATCTATCCTAAACGCTGCTGCCAGAATCCCTTTAGGCCCAGATCAGAAAGGACGCTAAGCGGGCGCACTTACGTGCGCGCATGTTTGTCACTTTGAGGCTAGTGGATGACAGTTGTCACACTAGAAACTGCATGTGGCGGCAAACTACAGCGTTGACAATTTTCCGCCACAACCCAAACTGAAATATGGGGCTGCAGTCGCGTCACGAGAGCTGGTTCAGCCAATAAAGGCGAACCAGCTCCGTGATGTGTTCGTCACGCCCCAACTCCTGCAGTTTGAGCACAGATCGCTGGACTGCAGGAGCGCACGGCGGAGGCACGCACGCGCGTGGATGTAGCAGCTAGTCTGAACTCGGCCTTACTCTCTCCTAAATCTGTTTCTGCATCTCTCCTGCTGAAATCACTACTGGCTACAAATTAAAACATCACTTACAAAATTCTCCTCACAAGTGTGTTATTTTGAGTTCAAATGTTTTCCATTCTTGAGTACTGTACTTTTAAAACATTTCATTGAGGATTTAAATGTAAGTCATTCATAGCCAGATCATTCCATAAATGACAAAAATGTAAATCCACAATGGAATGTTTAAAAGCACTCAAGAACAGAAAACATTTGAACTCAAAATGAGAATGCAAATTCACACTAAAACAAGAGGGCTTAATTCTGATTTGGGGTTTTTAACCCCACTACCATAATAATTTTTTGTAATGTTTCTCGCGTCCTCTCTGTGTATCTTAGGCCGCGGGCATGGCCAGCGCTTAGCCAGCGGACTTACCACCGGCACCCTTTATGAGGGCGGCTTTAGGAGGCGTTACCGTAGGCGACAGCTCAATTTAAGTTGTGGTGCTGAGGGGAGCGGAGGGCCGGTCACGTCAGCGGTTCGCCTAATGAGGGCGAACCAGCTCTGTGACGTCACTGGCCCGCCCCCAGACGACGCACGCACTAAGGCCAGGGAAAGCACCCGCTTTCCCTCAGCCTCCGCACGCCTGCAGTATCTATGGACTCAGCCTTACAATTCATGGACTCTGCCCCCTTGCACACTACTGATAGATGTGTCTCACTGTCCCTTTCATCAATTTATTGCCCTGTCTGTATCATCTGCCTTAGATTGCCATCTGGTTTTTCTTATCTGTATTAAACTCATGGGATCGCTGTAAAGCAGTATTGCTGACCTGAAGAAGAGAGGACTCTCGAAAGTTTGTCATATCTATTGTTAGTCCAAATAAAAAAAAAAGGTATCATCTACTACTGAAGTACTCATGGTATTACTTGCCATTGTGCATATTAATTCACAGGCAAGACAAACAAGAATGGTTAACCATTTTAATGTCCTGTGTAGTTATGTATTATTTTATAATATGATTACATTGATGCAGCAGATTATGGATTCCAAACACTTTACTTAAATGTTTGTTTAATGTAATATGTGTAAACAAAGTGTTATATAGTCATAGCTATAATCACCACAAATGTTAATTTATATTGACCATCTCATTGCCTTTGGAGGGGGACATAGGACATGTTCATCTACTATATATTTCTGAAAGCACTGTATGTCTGCGTCCCTAGCGGCAATCTCATTGGTCCCTTGGCCCGCCTGCCCCCGCACACCTCTCATTGGGCTCACACACGCACACCACCCCCTTGGCCCGCCCCCCACACCTCTCATTGGCCTGAGGCGGAGTGACGGGCCAAAGGTCCAAAAAAAACCAAAAAAAAACAAACGCACATCTCTGTCCTCTCCCCATCACACTCACCTCCCCCCCTCCCCGGTGCTCACCTCCCTCCCGCTCCACTCCCTCTACACACCACTCCCTCCCGCTACACTCACCTCCCTCCCGCTACACACCACTCCCTTCCGCTACACACCACTCCCTCCCGCTACACACCACTCCCTCCCGCTACACTCCCCTCCCTCCCGCTACACACCACTCCCTCCCGCTACACACCACTCCCTCCCGCTACACACCACTCCCTCCCGCTCCATTCCCTCCCCGGCGGGGGAACAGGCAGGCTGCCACGCGGCGCCTAAGATGGTGGACCCCCTTCCTCCCCTCGCGCTCCATTCCCTCGCGCTCCACTCACCTCCCTCCCGCTCCACTCACCTCCCTCCCGCTACACTCACCTCCCGCTCCACTCACCTCCCTCACGGGGGAACAGGCTGCCACGCGGCGCGTAAGATGGCGGACCCCCTTCCTCCCTCGCGGCGCCGAGTGAGAAGATGGCGGCGGCCGGAAGTACAGGTAGGTGTCGCGTGTGTTGCTCCCCCACCTCCCCCCCACCTGCGGCGCCGCACGGAACGGAGAAAGGGCGCATCAAGGGACTGAGACGTGTGTGTGTGTGTGTGTGTCTGAGTGCGACACTGCCCTCCCTCCTGTCCACTGCCCCCCCTCTCCTGTCCACTGCCCCCCCCCCTCCTGTCCACTGCCCCCCCCCCTCCTGTCCACTGCCCCCCCCCCTCCTGTCCACTGCCCCCCCCTCCTGTCCACTGCCCCCCCCCTCCTGTCCACTGCCCCCCCCTCCTGTCCACTGCCCCCCCCCTCCTGTCCACTGCCCCCCCCTCCTGTCCACTGCCCCCCCCCTCCTGTCCACTGCCCCCTTCCCACCGCCCCCTCCCCCCTTCCCACCGCCCCCTTCCCACCGCCTCCTCCCCCCTTCCCACCGCCTCCCCCCCTTACCACCGCCTCCCCCCCCCCTACCACCGCCTCCCCCCCCCCTACCACCGCCTCCCCCCCCCTTACCACCGCCCCCCCCCCTTACCACCGCCTCCCCCCCCCTTACCACCGCCTCACCCCCCCTTACCACCACCCCTTCACCTCCCCTCCACCCCCCTTCACCTCCTCTCCACCCCCCTTCATCTACCCTCACCCCCCCTTCACCTCCCCCCCAGCCCCCCACCTCCACCCTTCCCACCTACCCCCTCCGCCCCCCCCTTTACCCCCCCCTTCACCTCCCCTCCGTCCCCCTTCACCTCCCCTCCGCCCCCCTTCACCTCCCCTCCGCCCCCCCTTCACCTCCCCTACGCCCCCCCTTCACCTCCCCTCCGCCCCCCTTCACCTCCCCTCCGCCCCCCCTTCACCTCCCCTCCCCCTTCACCTCCCCTCCCCCTTCACCTCCCCTCCGCCCCCCCTTCACCTCCCCTCCCCCTTCACCTCCCCTCCGCCCCCCCTTCACCTCCCCTCCCCCTTCACCTCCCCTCCGCCCCCCCTTCACCTCCCCTCCATTCACCTCCCCTCCGCCCCCCTTTCACCTCCCCTCCGCCCCCCTTTCACCTCCCCTCCGCCCCCTTTCACCTCCCCTCCGCCCCCCTTTCACCTCCCCTCACCACCCCCCACCACCCCTCCGACCTCACCTCCCCTCCTTCAATGCCTTTCGTCCGCCCTCCTGCCTCTGCCCCTTCACCTCCCCTCCACCCCCCCTTCACCTCCCCTCCACCCCCCCTTCACCTCCCCTCCACCCCCCCTTCACCTCCCCTCCACCCCCCCTTCACCTCCCCTCCGCCCCCGCTTCACCTCCCCTCCGCCCTCCCTTCACCTCCCCTCTGCCCCCCTTTCACCTCCCTTCACCATCCCCCCCCTCACCACCCCTCCGCCCCCCCTTCACCTGCCCTCCATTCACCTCCCCTCCGCCCCCCTTTCACCTCCCCTCACCATCCCCCCCCTCACCACCCCTCCGCCCCCCCTTCACCTGCCCTCCATTCACCTCCCCTCCGCCCCCCTTTCACCTCCCCTCCGCCCCCCTTTCACCTCCCCTCCGCCCCCCTTTCACCTCCCCTCACCACCCATCCTCCTCACCTCCCCTCCGCCCCCTTCACCTCCCCTCACCACCCCCCACCACCCCTCCGACCTCACCTCCCCTCCTTCAATGCCTTTCGTCCGCCCTCCTGCCTCTGCCTCTGCCCCTTCACCTCCCCTCCACCTCCCCTCCGCCCCCCCTTCACCTCCCCTCCGCCCCCCCTTCACCTCCCCTCCGCCCCCCCTTCACCTCCCCTCCGCCCCCCCTTCACCTCCCCTCCGCCCCCCCTTCACCTCCCCTCCGCCCCCCCTTCACCTCCCCTCCGCCCCCCCTTCGCCTCCCCTCCGCCCCCCCTTCGCCTCCCCTCCGCCCCCCCTTCGCCTCCCCTCCGCCCCCCCTTCGCCCCCCCTTCACCTCCCCTCCGCCCCCCTCCGCCCCCCCTTCGCCTCCCCTCCGCCCCCCCTTCGCCTCCCCTCCGCCCCCCCTTCGCCCCCCCTTCACCTCCCCTCCGCCCCCCCTTCACCTCCCCTCCGCCCTCCCTTCACCTGCCCTCCATTCACCTCCCCTCCGCCCCCCTTTCACCTCCCCTCCGCCCCCCTTTCACCTCCCCTCCGCCCCCCTTTCACCTCCCCTCCGCCCCCTTCACCTCCCCTCCGCCCCCTTCACCTCCCCTCACCACCCCCCACCACCCCTCCGACCTCACCTCCCCTCCTTCAATGCCTTTCGTCCGCCCTCCTGCCTCTGCCCCTTCACCTCCCCTCCACCCCCCCCTTCACCTCCCCTCCACCCCCCCCTTCACCTCCCCTCCACCCCCCCCTTCACCTCCCCTCCACCCCCCCCTTCACCTCCCCTCCACCCCCCCCCTTCACCTCCCCTCCACCCCCCCCTCCACCCCCCCTTCACCTCCCCTCCACCCCCCCTTCACCTCCCCTCCACCCCCGCTTCACCTCCCCTCCACCCCCGCTTCACCTCCCCTCCGCCCTCCCTTCACCTCCCCTCCGCCCCCCTTTCACCTCCCCTCACCATCCCCCCCCTCAACACCCATCCTCCTCACCTCCCCTCCGCCCCCCTTCACCTCCCCTCACCACCCCCCACCCCCCCTCCGACCTCACCTCCCCTCCTTCAATGCCTTTCGTCCACCCTCCTGCCACCTCCACCCCCACCTTCACTCCCCCCTTACAACCTCCCACCTTCCCACCACCTTCCCCCCCTTCCCACCACCTTCCCCCCCTTCCCACCACCTCCCCCCCTTCCCACCACCTCCCCCCCTTCCCACCACCCCCCCTTCACCTCCCCTTCATCTACCCTCACCCCCCCTTCACCTCCCCCCCAGCCCCCCACCTCCACCTTTCCCACCTACCCCCTCCGCCCCCCCCTTCACCTCCCCTCCGCCCCCCCCCCCCCTTCACCTCCCCTCCGCCCCCCCCCCCCCTTCACCTCCCCTTCGCCCCCCTCCGACCTCACCTCCCCTCCTTCAATGTCTTTCGTCAGCCCTCCTGCCTCTGCCTTTCGCCCACCCGCACTTCTGCCTTTCACCCGCCCACCGCTCACACCCCTGCGCCACATAGCCGCCGCACGCACTCAACAGACACCCGCCACTCGACACACACCCGCCGCCTCTCACCCACCCCACACACTCGACACACACCTGCCACATCCTGCCCCTACGCAACAATATCACTGACCAGCTGTCACCCGCACTCGCCACACACCCGCCGCCTCACACCCTAGCAGGACCCCGACCCACAACCAGCACTCACTACCCACGCGCCACCTGTACTGAACACCCACCTGCCGCCTCACACACGCTCACACCCTAGCAGGACACACGCCTCACATTTTCACATCACTTATGTCACCAAAATATACATTGTACTGTGGTGTGTTTACAATAAACCATTTTTATACAACATCGTATTACATTTTCTTCCATCTTTCTTTTCAACATTATTATCCAACCTTTCCAACAAATAGTCACCTATTGTTCCACGATTTATAAATAATACTACCTATTACGCATTTACATCCCGGGCAACGCCGGGTCTCTCAGCTAGTGGTTACTAATTTGTCCACAACAGGAGTCCTGGATCCCAATGGCATATTTGCCCACCATCTATAATATTAGGGAGGACCGCACACACACTGAGTATAATGAGGCTGCACACCCAGCAGAGAGCACTCACGTGGACTGGCATGAAAGTCACAAATTGTCAAACCTGCAAAAATAAACCACAATTTTGATTTTACAAGGAAGTCCACGTGAGCGCTCTCTATAATTGCACAACACCCAGCAGCCATCAGGCCTGTACATTGTGCAGGACTCTGCTCCTACCTTCCCTACAATAGGATGCCCGCTACGATCAAACCCCTAATGGTCTGAAGATGACACACACAGAGACAAGATTAGTACAGCCACCTCCCCCACCGCTTATGCTTCAGCACAGGCACCCATGCCGGGTCCCGCCCCACACTTGCAAAAGTCCGGCACTGCCAGAGCCTGGCTACCAGTGCTCAATCTCCACACTGCAACAGCGACAAGATATATCCATAGACTAGCCACCTGGGCACATACAAGGCAGAAAAGCATGGAGTGCAGGCTTTTTTAAAAAAAAACTTTTAATAGCGAGAGGAAGCGGGTGAGCAGGCACTGTGACCTCCACCCTCACCTACAGGAAAGTACTAAGTCAGCAGCACAGACAGAGCCACACTGCGCGCCGGCTCCGAACCCCGGGTGCTGCTGCTGTGACGTCACACTCACCTGCGAGCCGGTGGAACTGCAGTGATAATGATGAGAACCCTTCCGAGCCGGTGATTCCGGAAAGCGGAATGCGCAGCCCGGGCCCGCAGTCTCTCACTGGCTGAGGGGGGAGGGAGGAGTTGGCTTGTCACGTGATCTTGTGTAACCCCCACGTGTGTAGCTGTGGACTCGCCCACAGGGCAGTCCGCTTGCCTGGCAAAAACACAAGCGGTCACGTCGTTATTGCCGTCAATGAGCAGAGACATGTGACTGCTTACTTCTGAGCAGGGCTAACCGGTGGTGTTCATTTAAATGTTACAGACTCTGCATCATTTTGCACATAAAAGTAGGTCCCACTATAGTTCCTGCACTGGTGCTGGACGGAGCACTTCCATGTAATTCCTATGGAAATCCCTTAACCATGGGGTGCGCAAACTTTTTGCCCTGCACCCCCCTGCTTACTCTCCCCCCACTGTTCGGGCCCCCCCCCCTCACCTTGCATCAAGCGTTAAATGAGACGCATGGCAATGCGGTGCAGCGGGTCATGTGATCCCGATGTGTCATTTCACGCCATGTTGCCATGGCGATGCGTCGCCTGAATCAAGGTAAGTGAGTCAGGCTGCGGTCCCAGTACACCCTGTGCGCACGGCGCGGCGTGCACTGTGCGTGTAAGCACCGCCCCTCAATGGGGCTGGGCCCACTACGCACCGTCACGCAGAAGGTGCAGCCGCGCCGTGCGGCAGGGTTTTTCACTACTAAATAAAATTGAGTTTACACCTAGCGACGGAGGCGTGGCCACACCCCCACCGGCGGTTCACCCAATGAGGGCGAACCAGCCGTGTGATGTAATGGCCACGCCCCGCAAATCCCCAACCACGCCCCCTCCCGTCGCAAGCTCCCCTCTCCCTGTCAGACCGCAGATCGCGGTTAGCGCTGTGACACGCACCGCCCCCCCCGCCGGGCGCGCGTGTCACAGACATTACTGGGAGCGCAGCCTTACAGAGACCTCGCGCGGTCCCCCCAGCATTTAATTGAAATGCCTTGGGGAAGAGCACCGCCGTGGCCCCCCCTCCCCAAGAAATCTCGGGACGCACCCCCCAGTTTGCACACCCCTGCCTTAACCTATGCCGCTTACATACACACTAAACTTTGTGGTTAACCCCATGTCTGTTAGAGGGGCTGCGGCCCCAGAACGGTCTAGGACAACGCACAGCTGCCATTTAGCCGCTGTGATATCTAGCTGCCGGCTGTTTCACTGCAAAGGTAAGCTCCTAACCTTAACCCAAAAAGCACCTAACCATAACCCCATACCCTAAAACCCCTAATGTTAATCTTTACCCATAAAACCATAACCCCATACCCTAATGCAACACCCCTCCCCCCCCTCCCCGAGGGAGATCTGTAGGTTACTATGATGTTATGGTGCTGTGGTGCTCACCTGCTGGCTCTGAGGACGACTGATTCTCTGCGATGGTGTGGGGAGTAGGACAACAGGAAAGGTTTTCTTGATGGTGCAGCGCCTCCATCTTGCAGGGCTGTGCCAGAGACAGGGATTTTTCCCCCACGGGAACACAGAGTAACTGTAATCCAAAGCCAGGAACAGTATAACATCTTTATTGGCAGACCAGCACATACAGTAAGTACATCAGCCTTCTCATACAAGAGAGGTGCAGTCACACAGGTCTTCAAAGAGCATACCCCTCACAGCTTGCATCTCTTTCAGGGACAGAGCTCTGCTCGCAGGACCCTTCTCTCCTTGACTAGGCCCCCAGGAGCTTGAGGCCCCTGGGCTAGTCTTTACCCCCTCAAACCCTGATGGGATGATGTACAATCCTGGCTACACTGAAACAGACTACATTTGGTAGGGAGCCATCTTTTATACCAGAGGGAGGGTCCCGCTCCGGTAACTGGGTAGCACTACTCCAGTGAGAGCCCATCCAATAGGAAAGAAAATCCCTGCTCTGAAGAGCTTACAATCTAAGTGGTATGTTGGGAAATTTACAGAGACAGCAGGTGAGGGAATGAGTGCAATGGATGGCAGTGCTTGGCCACAATGGTTGGTAGGAGTGGATGCTTGATTTTGTGAGGCGAGTTTTAAAAGTTAGTCAGTATTAACACAATTAGCAGGGGGAAGAGGTGGCAGGGAGGCATAGGTGAGAGCAGGTGTGTATATGGCTGGGTCCAGGATTAGGAGAGATATCCCCAGCAGTAGGAAGGAGTAGATAGAGAGAGGGTGTGAATAGAGGATTTGTGGGGGAGGGGCTTTTTTTGAGGGGTAAATAAGTTGTTGGGAGAGAGATGTATAAGTAATGGTGCAGTGTATGGGCACAGGCATAGGTGGAGGGGAGGAGAGATGAAGAAATGTGGATAGGGGGGTGGTGGGGAAGTTGGCGAGAACAGAAACATTTACAAAGGAATGAGGAAACAGTAAACAGAAAAAGCAATAGGGAGGGCATAGTGAGATGCACGAGGAGAGACTTCCCAGGTATTGGAGGATAGGAGGAGTACAAATTATCAGAGCATTTAGTTGTTGAAGTGCAGAGTCCAGATCATCCTGTATTGTTCACCTCCAATTTTAACTCCAAAATTAACACCACAGACACTTTGTGTGACACAGCCAGATGCATGGGGCATAGAAGGAGGGGTGCAGGGGGTGCTGCAGCCCCCCCTGCATATATACACTTTTACGTTATGGTCATGCATGTTTCTGATTTTGTATGTACAGTTACAGTACCCCCAGCCAAAAAAGTGTTCCTGCCCCACTGCCCAACCACGTTTCACACACACACACATGCTTCATCAGGGAGTCACCCTTAACATCCCTGCCACTCTTGATTACCCGTAGCTTTGTTGACAATCCTCTATATACAAATAATTTGTAACAAATTGGAGGATAGAGCAATATAAAAAAAAAGTATAAATATAATTTTTAAATTACGTGTTTTATTAATATTAAAGCGTGTCCAGTTAAATCTGTAATTTAAAAATAAAAACGGTAGGTGTCTAATGAAAAATCATTGTAATTATAAATATAGTTGTCTGTAAAAATTATAAATATAGTTGTCTGTAAAAAATGCATAATCATGAGTATATAATAAATATGTGATCAATCAAGCACACGGGTGGTGAAAGGAAGGAACTTTTTTAACCATTTGAATGCCACTGTAAGGCTATCACACATTTTAATCTGGTCTGTAACTGTTTCATATGCCCATAATCAGTGGTTGACAAATCACCAAAAAATCTACTCGCCACCTAGTACCAAACGTGTGCTGCTTGGGCCAATATTTACTCGCCCGGGGGTTAAATCCACTCGCCCGGGGCGAGCAAATGTATAGGTTTGTCGAACACTGCCCATAATATAAATTATCTTTAACTGTGCATGCAATGTCTTGTATATAATGTATACCCTGTTCATTTATGTAACTGTATTTGTAACCATGTATTATTTGTCTTAACCCTATGCCCAGGACATACTTGAAAACGAGAGGTAACTCTCAATGTATTACTTCCTGGTAAAATATTTTACAAATAAATAAACTGGGGTTCGTGGTGGCCGAGTGCCATGGGTGGCCGAGTGCCATGGCCCCCCTGGCACAGTGCGGTCACGTGACCACGGTGACCATTTTGGAGGAAATGGAAGAGGGATCCTCCTCCTCACTGGTTAGATTGTAACCTGGAAAACACAAGCTCTTTGAGGATGACATGGTCACTAGGTCATGGGGCCCCAGTGTGCCAGTCTCAAGGATGTAGGAACTATGTCCTGGGAGCACTCAAAGGGTTTAATTTAGAACATGAAACACCTATATAAGGTACACTGAGGCACGGCTGATTAGACTTGACAAAGAACAGAGGCCTGAAACGTTGAGTCTCTGAGGGCAGTGTCAGAGCGTGTAAGTTTTTTTACAATTTGATTTATGTCGTTGTGAAGGGTATATATTTATCAACGTGAGAGTGCTTTCTTATACTTTTAGCCCACACTGTTTTCTATGTCACATGGCCAATACAGATAAGAGGAAGCAGAGAGAGCGCATAGCTTGTGCCAGCCATTCTCATTAAATGCAGTGACAGGAAACCAAACCCATCCCATGTCCCAGCTCATTGTGGTGCTAAGGATAAGAATTAGGTACTGCACCTATAACAAACTTTACAACCTAAGATCTCAATTTGCTTTACAAACGCAATTTTATTCAGTTACTTTCATCTTTTTTTTTCCAAACATTTTTATTAGGCATTGATACGTAACATTACAGACATTTCAGAATGATCATAATCTAACACCATAATATTTTTTTTTTAACATTTTTGGTTGACAGAGGGAGGGTGGAGAGGGGAGGGGACACCGACTGACCACACTGGCGTGTGGTTGACCTCCAGGGTCGTGCAGTGATCCCTAGGAACAGACTCCCGAAAAAGAAAAGGGAAATTAGGAGGGGGGAGGAGGGGAGGCAAGGGGGTGGGAGGATGGGAGGGAAGGGGGGGGGGAGGATGGGAGGGAAGGGGCGGGGTGAGGGGCGGGTAGGAACCGGTAGGACACCCCTTCCTCCCCCGGCGGCGCCTCCCGGTGTCGAAGCAGTGATCCTTCGTGGCAGCCCTTATTGGGCCGAGGATATAGGTTTTGCTATCAGTGGGTTATCCACGGTTCCCATATTGAGTAAAACCTCTCTGTCGAGTGGTTGAGGAATGCTGTCAATTTCTCCATTAGCATTACCTCGTTGAGTCTCTTTTTAACCAATTGCTCTGTGGGGGCAAGATCTTGCCGCCGTTAATATAAAGGAGATTAATTTCCATACTGGGCGGTCGATTTCCTCTATCGGCCTGCCCAGTATGTAGGTCATTGGATCTATAGGGATTGTGAGGTCCGAGACCTCTTTTATTAGGTTTTGAATTATGAGCCAATATTTCTGAATTTCTGGACATAGCCACCGTATATGGGCCATGTCCCCCTTTTGTCCACAGCCTCTCCAGCAAAGATCAGAGGCCAGAGGGTAGATTTGTTTCAATCTCACTGGTGTGAGGTACCAGTGGAACAATATCTTGTATATTTTTTCCCTAGTTGTGGTACATAAAGAGGTTCCTGATGCCGAGTCCCATATTGCTTCCCAATCCTCTCTGTCTATTTCTGTGGTTAATTCTGCCTCCCACTTGAGCATATAATCATGTTAGGCAGGGTTTGTAGGTTTCTCTAACATCGCGTAGATTTGGGATATAAGACTTTTTTGGTGTGTCTCCTCCCAGCACAACCTTTCAAACTTTGTGAGAGGTGGGAATTCTAATGTAGGGGACAATTTTTGTAAAAAGTGTCGAATTTGGAGGAATTTGAATGTGTCTAATTCTGGGGTATCAAATTTGTTGCCCAGTTCTTGGAAGCTGAGAAACCTCTTGTCACTTAACAGGTCGCCCACCGCTCTGATCCCCTTGTTTTTGATTTTATCGAATTGTTTTGTCTCACAACCGGGTGGGAACTCTGGATTATTATACAGTGGGGTGAGTTGTGAACCGGGACTCGAGAGCTGGAATGTGGTTTTGGTCTTTTGCCAAATGCTCCATGTATGTCCCATCGCTCCTAATTTGAATTTGCCGACCACCCTATTGCCTCTGTTTGTCGCCCATAGACACGCTTGCAGAGAAGGCAATTTGGCATATTGAGACTCAATCTCGAGCCAGCAAAGCTGGTCCGGGTCCAAATTCCACTCAACAGCTTGTTTTAATTGGGCTGCGAGATAGTATCTCAGGATGTCTGGCACGTCCATACCCCCTCTCGCCTTAGGCAACATTAGTACTGATCTTGCGACCCTTGGTCTTTTTCCTTGCCAGATAAATTTAAATATTCTATTTTGGATATCTTTCAATTCTGACACAGGAACTCGGATCGGGAGTGTCTAAAAAATATATAATAATCTAGGGAGTATGTTCATCTTAACTGAGATCATCCTCCCGATCCACGGAATTTGGTATTCATGCCACTTATCCAAGTCTTTTTTAATTTTTTCGAAGAGGGGTGGATAGTTGCATCTGTATAGAGAATGGTAGTCCTTTGATACATTTACTCTCAAGTATTTTATTTATGAAGGACTCCACCGGTAATTAAAATTTAGTTTTAATAGTTGTTTCTCTGATTCCGATAAATTAAGATTCAGGGCTTCTGATTTGTCGCTGTTTATTTTGTAGCCTGATATCTTTCCAAATTCAGTTAATTCCTTTTGTAAATTGGGGAGAGAGGTATGGGGATGCGACAGCGTAAGGATAATATCATCGGCGAATAGCGAGATTTTGTAGTTGGTTTTTCCAATTAGGATGCCTTGAATATCTACGTTGTCCCTTATTCTTGATGCTAGAGGTTCAATTGTTAAAGCAAAAAGAAGAGGGGACAGGGGGCAACCCTGTCTTGTGCCGTTTTTTATCTCAAATGTTTTCGCTAGTCCCCCCGGTAGTTTAACCATCGCTGAGGGGCTGCGATAGAGTGCACGAACTCCTTCTAGGAATGAGTAAGAGAAGCCAAATTTTTGCATTGTTTGATCGAGAAATAGCCAATCAATTCTGTCGAACGCCTTCTCTGCATCATGGCTTAACAGAATTGCCTTGGAGCCTGTGAGGTGAACATGGTCGACTATGTCTATAATTTTACGCGTGTTATCGGACACCTGTCGATTCTGGACAAAGCCCACTTGGTCGATATTTATCAACCTAGGTAAAATTGGGTTCAGCCGGTTGCCAAGGATCTTACTGTATAGTTTTAAATCATTGTTTAGTAGGGAGATAGGACAGTAGCTCCCACATTGTTGAGGGTCTCTCCCGTCTTTATGTATTACGGCTAAGCTGGTGCTGGTCATAGACGTCGGAATCGGGGTGCCTTCCATGAAGGAGTAAAATAATGTTAAGAGATGGGTGGATAGAATTGGGAGGAACCGTTTGTAATAGGCATTGGAAAAGCCATCTGGGCCAGGGGTCTTAGATATCTTTGATATTTTTACTGCTTCCGCTAGTTCTTTTTTTGTTATTTTTGCATTGAGTGCTTGGGTTTCTTCTTCCGTAAGTTTTGTAAGTTTGCAGTTAGAAAGGTAGCACTTGATTATTTCGGCGTTTGCATCGAGGGGGAGGGCGGGGCACTTTGCGATCTCAACATATTGTGCCCCTGTTGGTAGTATACTTGTGTAGGAACTCGGTAGGCATTTTAATGGCCAACATTTAACGCACCCCCTAGTGGGGAAACCAGCAACTTTAGTAACCGTGAGAACACAATGTGACTTAACCAACAATATTTGTGAATGAAAAGCGACGAGTAGTTCATGAGCCACATACAATGTTCAATTTGGTAGTCTCTGAACGTCTTTTCCACCTTCTCTAACTGTGGGTTGGCGGCGGTGGTCAATCTAAGCATATATGTCCTGTCCTCCGAGCGACGGTGCTCAAAGGTAACGTGTACCAGGTAAGAGTATGGGTGGAGAGAGGGGAAGTCGCGGGGGGGGGGGGGTGGGGAAGGGATAGTACCAGGGGGGGAGACGAGGATACCAAGGGGGGGATGAGGATGCCGGAGGCGGGGAGGGGGGTAAGTCAATAACATAACACAGTTTGATTATTTACATGCCTCTGAATATTCTTGGAAACCTTAACCACGGCTCCCAAGGGAACCTTCAGAACAAATACCCCGTGGGACAACAGATACACTCCCGGACACGACCTGTCTGGCCGGAGCCCGAATTTAAGCACCGGGTTTCCAGTACCCGAGAGTGGCTCGAGCCGGGGGGAAGGGGGTTACTTACAGTTCTCGATCTTCTGCTGTATTGGGACAATCCTCTCTTTCCCCCCCCCCCCCATCCCACCCAACCAGAAAAGGGATTCGCTCCCGCGGACCAGCAGGGCCCACGAGCCCTCGGACCCCCAATCCGCCACAACAAATCAGTCAGATCAGGGTGTCTTGTCAGCCGGGCAATTCCGATCCAAACTTTTCTTTTCGCCGGAACAGGCACCGCCGCGGTAGGCTCCCTCCGTCACGGGGTCATCGCGACAGTTACGCCGCTCTCCAGTGGTGATCAACTCGTGTGTCGGATGGTTCGGCTCCTGTTGTGGAGGGTGTCAGATGAACCTAGGCAAAGGTAAGTAGCGGGTAGGGGCAGGTCTTCAGCTGGCTGCTTAACTCCTGGTCTCCTTCTGGTGTGTCGGGGCCGTTCTTCTCGCTGATCCGGCGGCCCTTTCGTCTGGTCCCTCTGTCTGCGGTTGTGTTTGCTGTGGGTCGGGCGCCCACGAGGATGGTGGTGTCAGGCCCAGGGCCCTCACATACAGGGCCATATCTTCGGGGTACCTGATCGTTAGGTATTTACCTCCGTGGCTCGCTGTCAGCTTAAACGGGAATCCCCAGCGATATTTGATATCGTTGTCCCGCAGGAAGGTAGTCAGGGGTTTCATTTCTCTCCTCCTGATCACGGTTGTTCTGGACAAGTCACTGAAGATTTGTAGGGATTCGTCCATGTAGGTAAGCGATTCTTTCCCTCTGCAGGCCACAATTATTTTTTCTGTGTAGTTGTGTAGCTGTGCATTCTCACAATAACATTTGTGTAAATAGGTGAACAAAAAGGCGCGAACAGCTATATATGAAGTGAATAAATAATATTGGTGTAAATGATAAAATAAATATAAGTGATGACCAAAAAACCCACAGCTCAAACCTCACTGGTGGGACCTGTTTCACGGGTTCCAGAGTTTAGAAGTATCTCAGAACATCCAGGGGGAGCATATAATGGGTTGAGAAAACAAAACAAGATACACAAATATAAGTGCAGACGTAATGCAATCAGTGAATAAATGTGGCAGTGTCTTGGCTCATATAGCTGTACTACTCACAGGACTAAAGTGTATATATAAGCAGTTGGCAAATAGGGTTGCCACCCTTGATGGTATAAAGGCACCGGACCCCTTATCGATACTCCGTCAGCATAAACCGCATGTATAAAGAGAGAGAAAACTACATAGTGCGATCAATAATATAAACTTTATAAAAAATGAATGGGTAAAAAATGCGCACTTACAATGTGCTAATAGAATAAAAGCATTGGTCACAAATTGTGAGTAGGAGTTGTCCCGAGCAGCTCACCGCCTCCCTGGGTCATCAGGCTGAATGCCACGGCACTGACGAAGCCGTGAACAGTTTCTGGTGCTGGGCGAAACGCGTAGAGGAAACCAGCAGACCAATTTTGGTCTTGGAGGCGACCCGTAGCTGAACCTAACCTGCAGCCGTGACGTCAGAGGATCAGACGGGCGCACAGAGGGAGGCTCCGATCGTGGATACAGTGCCGTGGCATTCAGCCTGATGACCCAGGGAGGCGGTGAGCTGCTCGGGACAACTCCTACTCACAATTTGTGACCAATGCTTTTATTCTATTAGCACATTGTAAGTGCGCATTTTTTACCCATTCATTTTTTATAAAGTTTATATTATTGATCGCACTATGTAGTTTTCTCTCTCTTTATACATGCGGTTTATGCTGACGGAGTATCGATAAGGGGTCCGGTGCCTTTATACCATCAAGGGTGGCAACCCTATTTGCCAACTGCTTATATATACACTTTAGTCCTGTGAGTAGTACAGCTATATGAGCCAAGACACTGCCACATTTATTCACTGATTGCATTACGTCTGCACTTATATTTGTGTATCTTGTTTTGTTTTCTCAACCCATTATATGCTCCCCCTGGATGTTCTGAGATACTTCTCACAATAACATCCCGTCTTCTGTTGGGATCTTCAGATCGCAGGCCCAGCGCTCTAAGGACTCGATCTATTTCTAGATCCTTGTCCTCAACTGAGTCACATATTGATTTAAACAGGTCTACAAGGTATTGACGGAGGAGGCCAGGAAGAACCTCCTCTGGGATATTGCGTATTCGCAAGTTTTGTCTTCTATCCCGGTTCTCCTGGTCCTCCATACCGTCTGATGCGGTGTATCTCTTCCTTCAGCCTGAAAATCTCTTCCGCTCCTGTTTGGCGCAGGGAAGTCTCAACCATTTTACGTTCCAGGCTTGTCGTCCTCTCCGTTAGGCCAGTGATCTGTTGCGTGAGATCTTGTACCGCCGTTTTTATTTCCGCCTGGAGTGAGGAGTATAATTTTGAGTGCATGGAGGCCATAAGCTCTTCCATGTAGGCTCTTGTGAGAGGTTCTTCCACTGCCGTGGTTTCCTTGGCCCGTGCTCCTTTCCCGTGTGCTGCCGCCATCTTGGATTTCGGCCGGTGGCTCTGGGCTCCTCTGCTGCGGGGGAAAATATTTTGAAACTGCTTGGTTTGCGATCTTTTTTTGTTGTCTTGACATTCCTCCCTCGGTGCCCTAGTAGGGGGATCACAGTTGGTGCCAAAATTTCGGGTGGAAGGGCGCGTATTTCTTCCGTTAAGCAGGTGAGTCCGCGGAGCTCTCACACTACACCTCCATGTCGGGTGACGTCACCGGAAGCCTCCCAGTTACTTTCATCTTTATAGGTAGCAATGCATTTTACCAATACTTGTATTCTTTTAGTGGCAATGCATTTTGTTGTGCTACCCCCTATAGCACCAACGTCTCTATTCAATAAACTGACCAAAAGCAGCAACAGTTCTGCTGCTCGTTCCCCAATGTATACACTTTTCGTCTAATTCAATATGCATGATTTTTTTCAGAGAAATGGCAAAAACCAGAGATAAAACAATCATAACAGTTGGGATAAACCCAGGTATATATCTCGCATTAACTCCATCTCGTTCACTT
Source organism: Ascaphus truei (assembly GCF_040206685.1). NCBI lineage: Eukaryota > Metazoa > Chordata > Amphibia > Anura > Ascaphidae > Ascaphus > Ascaphus truei. The sequence continues at coordinate 189,784,796 of NC_134484.1, forward strand.
ACTATTGTCTATCACACATGATCTCTCTTATCCTAACATTAAAGTTACACACGAAAATAAATTGCTCCATTTTTGTGGGAAGGCATTATGGGATATCGCAAGCCTTATTCAAAATAATTTTGGCATCTTCACAGGTCTTCTAAATGATTGCTTCACTTCTTTGGGCAGTTTTGTTTCAACCTTTTTCCCTTCTGTGCCAAAGCACAGAGTCTATTGAATACAGTCTTTAAGGGATTAACCAAATTGTTATAGCTAGTGCTGTATATGCATATAATGCTATAATGCATATTTGTATTAGATTGCTCTGTAACACAGAATGCTTTCAACAACTCTCAAGCGGTTAATAGTTCAGGGAACTTTTTATTTTGAAGCTTCAATTTAATTTACAGAAGCTTGCGCTTCTCAACGCCTCTGAGTTTGATTATCTCATTTCAGCCTGACTGTAAGAGTTTTAACTGTGTTTCTTGGCTATACAGATAGGGAGGTTTATCTTCTTGAAAGCACTATTGACAGTTATCTGCAGTTCCAGTTGGAATTCACTAGTTTACTCTGCAAACAGACCGAGTGTCAGAACGCTAAACAGATAATGCATGAATATTGTCCCCCTCAAATAAGAAATATTTCCCATCATGACCTAGCCACCAGAGACTTTGCACGGACATCAGTTATTTTCTTTGTTGTTTTCCTCCAATATGATATACTGTATGAAATTTAACATGTATTTCGTATTAAGCATAAAAACTCCCAGCTCCTTTAAATGTTCTTCCTATGACTTATTCCTGAGCCTTGAAGTTTTATTAATTGCTTTTTTTTTTCCATTTTGTAATATGGTGACAAGAACTCTACATGATACGCACACAGTGTGTCCTGACTAAAGCTTGGTTCAAAAGTGCACATTTGTTTCTAACACAAACACAATATTGCAGGCTCCCTTCCTCTCAGTTTGTTATTTTGTCCCCAAAAGTGTTTCAATGCATCCCATTAATATCCTTATCTACATGGCACATACAAAAATGTGTAAACAAATATAATCTACAAAGGCTGACACTGCACTTTCAATCTCTGCTCAACAAGGTTACATTTATCTGATCAGACCATGGTCAGTGTGGTAGAAAATGTTGTATATTCCACTTTGTGACAGCTTGATACATACTGATAGTTTATTTTTAACGTGAATGGAAGTTAGAGCATCTCTAAAGACATTAACTACTTTCCATAATCTAGAACAGGGGTGCGCAAACTTCTGGATCTGCGCCCCAGTGCTCGCGCCCCCCTTACCTGTGTGCCAGCGTCAAATAACGCAGCAGGGTCATATCACATGACCCTGCAGCATCAAATGATGCCGCAGGGGTCATGTCACATGACCCCGCTGCGCCGCCTGAATCATGGTAAGAGAAGTTAGAGAAGCCTTGCGCGGTCCCCAGGTGTTTAATTGAAATGTCTTGGGGAAGAGTGCGGGGCCTCTGTAACCCAATTATCGCAGCTACATATACCAGCACAGGTCCTATGGGACACTCCCCTCAAAAGGTGCCTTAAGAAAGCGTTCTAACGTGAAACTCGTGCGTCGGCATCTCACGTGCACGCGCAGTTCCAACGCCTCCGCATGGAAACGGCAAGGAACATAGGTACAAGTTACTGCCCGTGTACAATTTGTAGCTCAACCTTGGGAGACCCAATGGTCTGAGGGAGCCAGGGAGGGTTTTGGCACCATTATCACTGACATCTACATCACTGGTAGGCACGTCGGCTCCGGTTACAGAATCCTAGTCGGACAACAGAAATACTTCATGGAGAACTGGTCAGGTGACTATCCAGCTAATCTTACAGTTTATGACTTATCAGAGCTCCGCTTGGGGTGTAGAGGGTACTGATCCCCATTCACACATAGTCTATCCCGATGTGCTTTGTGTGTCTAGTCTTGGCTTAATATGACCTTCAGTCACTAGTCTTCACCTCAACACTAATAGTTTGCCTGCCACTGGACTCTCCAGGTAATATGCTATACTGGACTAGATATACTACCCAGCCACAAGCTTACCATAATAGAGATTCTATGTTCTCAGTGACAGGAGTCTTATATTTTTTAGCAGTGTGCATTTTACCTCATGCACGCTCTCTTGCTTTACCTACCTTGCTTCACTTACACAGTATAGTATCAGGCTCACCCTCAACACTGGCATCTGAAACACATTGTGTACTGGCTTTCTTGCCTTCTACTCAGGATACTGTGGCAGACCAGGCAAGGGTATATTATTATATAATTAGCAAGGATACTGCTACAGGCTCTGGGAGCACGCCCTACTGGGATCTCCAGTGTTCGTGGTTGCTAGCCTCCCCCACCTTCATCTGCTCGATTTTAGGGCAAGGGGATATTAATACCTTTTAATAGGTTTAGAGACACTACTTGGTCCTCCTACTCATGTAGCCATCACAGCCGATCCAAAACACCTACCTTAGTGTTCAGACATTAGGATCTATTTTGCATTTATCGGTTTAACACCCCTTATTTTACTTGGATATTGGTTAATAAAATTATTTTAATATCCTCACTAATCATCCAGCGGGTGGGTGAGTGGCCTTACTGGGTCTCTTTTTCTCACGTAATCTATAAGATTTTTCTTTCCCCAGGTCTCTCACAGCCCCGAGACCGGCTGCTGTCCCTCTCCATGAAAGCACCGTTATGGCGTGAAACACACAGGTTTTTTTATATTTTTTTTTTACTGACCTTTTAGGTGAGTTAATTTAATAAAGTCATTTGCTACTTTTTCACTGATGCTGGGCTCCTGAAGATACTTTCAGTTGTGCAGTGCAAAATCTACTTGAAGTTTACACTTGGCCACAGCCAAGGAACCTGCCTTCTATGGCCCTCCTAGGTGAATTTATTTTCTATTACAGGCCCCTTAAAAAAAAACTCAGAGCGCTATCTCATTGGGGGAGATTCACTAAATTTAGTCTCAGAGCTCAATCCTGCGATAACTCGAGTCAATCGTGATCACCCTGCGAAACCCCTTATTGGAGCTTAGTGAATCCCATACTTTATATTTCATTGATTGCAAATAGAAATATTCATACCTGTAAGCCGGTAGTGGCCCTTACATACAAGCTTTTATACAGTAACTCAGGGGTGCTCAAAGTGGGTGGAACGCCCCCCCCCCATCTGACTTTCTGGGTGGAGACACGGTGGTTACAGAGCACTGCACTTCCCCGAAGGCATTTAAATTAAATGCCGGGGATTGCGTGAGGCCTCTAGCTTCATTTACCTTGTTCCAGCAATGCGTCATCATTTGACGCCAGAGCCAAGCAGGGGGGTGGGCGGAGGCGCAGGAAGAAAGCTTTGTGCACCCCTGCAGTAACTTAATGCGTGGCTCATGTCATGCAAATGAAGACTTATGTTTTGTACATAGCAAAGCTCACCAACAGGTTTTGTTGACAAATTCTAAATTATGCTCATGAATGGATCAACAATACAAAACGTGACCCTTTGCCTATGAAAGGCCAGTCCTACCTATGACTAAATAGAACTATGGATAGTATCATGTGTAATGGGTTAAATATAGTTAATTTATAACTTTAAAAAAAAAAAAAACAAAGCTGAAAAATCTTTTGTAAGCAATTTGTTACATTTAACGTTTCTAAAGCTAAAAACAAGCTTTGGGTGCTTTATTTCTTTCTTTAACAATCTTTAGCTAATATCTTTTTCAGGATGAGGCAGTTTTGTCAGTCCCAAAAGCTCTGTCCATTGTTTGTACAGTATATATGCGGCCAGTATTATTCAAACAAATAAAACATAAGTCGCTGATCAGCTCTATTTCAGTGAACCCACAAAAAGGTAAAAAAGTTAATATGAAGCAAGCAACATAGTTACTTTAAGGGTGATTAAATGTTTGCGGAAGCCACTTAGGACAGAAAATGTGTTTACAGTACCAGTCCTGTGGAGCAGGTTCGTTGTTTGTTTATTTTAGTTGAGTGCATGTAGGTACATATAAATTTACAATAAAAACATGTCCTGATCAAATTATGGAAAAAAACATAAACTCATTTCCCATTATTTAATGCCACAGTTGGCTAAGTTAACTTATTTTTTTTGTTTTGAGTACAGTATATTAAGATTTGTAAACTAAACACTGCACTCCATCCAGATTTAAGTTTAATTTGGGCCCCCCCACATATAAAGAAGAAATGCAGAACACCTTCCTGCAAGATTTTATTTTTTTAGTCCCATCATTTTTCCAACAGTACAATTTTCTAGAGATTTTAAACTTGAATCTGGAGTGCAGTGTTTTAATTAGGAGTGTATCGGAGCAGAAGCAGATTTTAGAGAGGCAATCATACCGTTTTACCACCAGGCACATGGAAATTACCAATTAAAGTGCAGACGTTATTGCACCAGCTGCCCTGTTTGTTTACCATACCAGTTTCTCCCGCTGGAGCGTTGTGCGTGTGTCCCGCAATAACAGCTGCTGCATCTGTATGAATATTAGAAGTGTACAAATCTAAATACAATGCAGGTTTTTAAACCAACAGCTTTTCTGAACTATACGTGTGTTGATATATCCAGTAAAAGGTTTAGCATAAGTACATATTCCTAACCACTTTGGTAGGCCTGCAGCATAGCCAATAAGGGCATCAATAACAAATATAGCCCTATGGTACAGTATAAAGATGTTTTATTCATACATTGGAACTTTAGGATTTTTTGTCAAATATATCAATTCTTAGAACACAATGTGCCAACTGGCGATGTAAAAAACAAACCACAAAAAAACTTATACTGCAAGGAAAAGATGTCAGAAATGGCAACTGCTGTTGTAAATGTAAGACTGCACATAGGCATTTCTTCCAGACCGTTTCCTCACTTACAGTGCAGCTGGAAGCAGTCTGTGGAACTGTGAAGAGTAGGCCGGTTAGGAACATTCTGTGTCACTGTGCAGCCAAAAATGATTTAAGAATTAGTTAGAAAACAAAACGCTTGGTAAATTATACATATATTACTTTTGGAAATTCTTTAAAACATGCTTCGCATCCAACTGAGCTTCCCATCGCAAAATCACTTCATTGTCCCTCTGTGCTTCCTCCAGGTTTACTTTTGAACAGCTGTCATGAGAAATGTATTGATTCAAAGCTGTGCAGCAAAAATATGCCAAATCAGTCTTTGTTTTGGAGCTTATTTTTCTTATTTTGTTTATTTCCCAGTTTCCTTCTCTTATGTACCACTGGGGTTTCTGTTTCGCTTGCTTCGTCAGTCTTCTTTGTTTTGTTCCTCTGGGTGTTCATTTTTTTATTTGAGGCTTCCGTGTCTTTTACTGGAACTGAAATCAGCATGTTATCAAGTTTTGAAACAAGCAACACAGACTCAAACAAATATTACATTGATACAGTGGTTCGAGAACATATTAAACTGCCTCCCCACATTGACAGCAATTATTTTGCCTTTTGGGCTTCCTATTCTGTGCAAAATAAAGATGACCAGGATTTGGGCCGACACAATCTCGTTTAAAAATTAAGGATTACACATATAGTAGATATATATTCAATGGGTTATTGATGCAGGCAAACAATCCTATTTGACAGTGACAAAATCTCTAAGACCTCGTTCATCTGTTTTTGTCGCCCCTCTTTTTATTTCTCCCAGTGTGTAGGTTGGGAAATAACCCCATTATGAAAAGAAGATTCAGAAAATAAATGCATTTTTATATTTTTCTCATCCATCACAAAAATAGCTAGTTGCACACTATATTGTTATGGTATATTTACACCTCTATATTTAGCGATGCCTTAAATAGAAATAAATGTAAAAAGAAAGCAACATTTACAAATAAAGATGACATTATTGAATGTCCAATGTTGAATCACATTTAAAGTAGCATTGCAAGTTCTGAAAATAAAGTTAAACTACACAAGATTATAGCGTGAAAAAAGAAAAAAAACAAGCCATCCGTACAACATTATCTACATAATTATCAGGGGTGCGCAAACTGGGGGGGGGGCGCACGTGGCAGTTACAGAGGTCCCACGCCTGTAACAAACTCACCTTGCCTTCCAGCGACAAGTCGTCATGGTAATCTGGAGTCAAATTACGCTGCAGGGTCACGTGCCATGGGGGGAGGGCGGGAGTGCAAGCCGGGGAGGAGAGCAGGGGGGAAAGTTTGTGCACCCCTGATCTACAGTATAATTAAATCAAGTGTGTCCAATAGGGATCACTACAGCGACTAGTACCCTTACCCGTTGCAGCTGGGGCATCTGTGTTGGTTTGTTCTTTACTTTTTATGAGTTCAGGTAGCCACACTGAAAGGCATGTGAGCCTGGCTGACGTGCTGACTTCACACATCAAAAGTGGGGCAGTCTGCAGCTGGAACAAACCCAAACGCTAGATTTATGGCAACATTTGAAAACAAAGGAACACTAGAATACATGTTCTCAAATAAATGCTTCAAAGAATGTGACGTGTTTCTCTGACCCTTGTGGTCACACTAGGTCGAGCGGGTGCACTTTTTCTGTGTCAAAATAAGTGTTTAACAAGTGACGGAGGAACCAAATACTATATATGGTAGGACCTTCGTTAAAAAGGCCTTCATGCTACAGTATTTCTAAAACACACACACAGTTTGGGGCCTATGTATAAAGTGTCATACCGACAGAAAGACGACTGGCAAGTGTGTGTGTGTGTGTGTGTGTGTGTGTGTCAGTCAATGTATTAAACCGATTTTGATAGGTTTCAATTTTTACAAAAAAAATAAAAAAAAGACAGTAGGCGTTAGAGGCGGAGTTTACATGTCTGTGGTGCACATATGCAAAAAATATGCAATAACAAATTACAAGTATGCACCACTTCTGTGCGCCAAAATTGTCCTTGTTTTTCTTGGTATTACAAGTAGATGCAAATAGTTCTTAATACATGTATATGTAATACGTGCACATTTTCTTATGTTCATACAAAGAATGACTAATGATATGCCGCTAATGATTTTAAAAAATAGATTGGCAATGCACTTTCGATTTATTTAAAAAAAAAAAAAAAACTCTTCTTTGTAAGTAGTCCCCTGTATATCTTCAAGCATTGTACATATTCAATTGTTATACGTATTTCTCTTCTGGTAGTCCGTCCTCAAAGTATGTCATATGGACTTTGTTGAATGCCAATCCTGGCTGAACAATAATACCCAACACGAGAGTTATTTATCACATTAAGGGTGTTTGATGCGAGATTAGAGGCCAAGAACTACAATCCATGGCCGCAAAAAAAGCAACAAGTTTTGAGTAACTGCCATTCATGGTGCATGATGAATGGAGAAACACCCATTTAAAGCCACAATCCCCTCTATTTTTTTAAACGGGGTCCTCTGAACTTGATCCATGCTTTTCTTGGCTGCGGAGATCCCCCCTTTCCCAAGATAGATACCGTTTTATTTATTTACTAGCAATTAATGGTTTCCACAATCGAAGAGGCCTCAATTATACAGACATTGAACTCATTATCATCGAATGAAGCTTATGCAGTGATCTTTTTATTATTTCTGTGATGCTTAGTAAAACTCACCATTTCCATGTCAAGCTCCCACATCTTAACGTAACCATCGCTCGAAGAAGATACGATGATGTGAGAACCTTCAAGTTCAAAATTGTGGAGATTTTTTACTCTTAATACAAAAAGACAAAAAGAATTACTTGTTGGTATGATGTCTATTAGCTGCGCCTCTTATTAAAACAGTCTAATGTGCAACACATAAGCTATTTGCCACCATGCCACACACAATGGAAGTTTGGCATTTGAGTTAATGTTTGTCAAGTCTCATTCGTCACTTTTAGCCATAAAATGCTCGTATGTAAAAAAGACTAAAATTAAATGTTATTGCCTTGAGATTCAAAATCACACAGAAAAGACCTAAGTTCTTACAGCAGTAATGCCACATACTCAGACTTTTTCCCCCAAGTAGTGGGGACACGAGCACATTAGGAAGACATCTCGCCACCAGCACTCTGACCACTTGTTCTTACAAGAGATCAGGACTAATGATACGCAAAAATATTCCTGGCAATTTCCAGTAGGACGGAGACCTGAAATGCATAGCAGCGGTTGATATCTGGGTTGCTGGCGCGTCTTAAGGCGACAACCAAGCATTCGATTAGTCACTCCAGGCCACTGTAGGATGAAAAGTGCTGCATTTTGGTGCCAAAATCGACCTCCCCCTTCACTATAAGAAGGCAGTGTAGGGTACACTGCTTTAGGAGCTTGCTAAATGAGCGTGTTCCGAAACGTCGCCCATTTTTACTTATTTTTCTATTAGATGGAATCAATTTGAACTTTTAATGATTCTCTGAGCGAGTGCTGTGGATTCTTTTTTTGCTTCATATGCGATTTTGAGCTGGAGTGGTGATCCCGGCCTATCTACGTGCACCCTACTAAAGCAAAGTAACTTCGATTCTCTAGACCGTTTTTTTCTACAGGTTGAGTGCGGGTGTGTATATGTGTCACACACTTTTAGCATCAAAACTATTTTTTAATCAACCAAGAATGAAGTGAATTATACTCTAATGCTTTAACCCATTTTATGTGCCCATGTGAATAGTTTGGGTTTGTTGCCACAGTTTATTTGTTTTTCCATAATTGCAGTTGGTCTGCAGGTATTTTTGGAAAAAATTTGCAACATGATTGAAGAGATTTTTATTAATTAAAACTACTTTATTATAGAATCGCAAGAAAAAAACAAAATAAAACATTACATTGCCTTGAGGTTTTTACGCCATGTGTGTAGGAATCATGTTAGGTTCCAGTTAATCTCACATTGCTCATATTATTAGGAGCAGCAATAACCCATCTTACCTATTCTCATGACCTTTGAACTCACAAAGGCACTTTTGTGAATCAGTGTTATAAAGGCGGATCACTTCCTCATCTCCAGCCACAGCTAGGATGGTCTCCTGTCAGAATAAAGCAACAAAGCATTACAACGTGTAGGAATATCCCTAAATATTTGTGCCACAACTCTAGAAAGGGCATCTTAATGTGGAGCTTTTTATTTGATCAATCTGGTGTAGTTTTTCTGCTCTGGTCTTGCAGCCGGGAAGCTTGATACGAAGCACCCATAAAATGAAAAAGGGAATTATTCAAATCTGTCTTGTTTGCATAATTACACACATTATACTGTGCTATTCTACTTTATTTTGCATTTCTTATCTATTTGCATGAAGGGGGGAAAAAAAAGCGCATTTGTTTTATTAGTCGGTTGTTCGTTAACCTCTTTACTATAAGGGAGAGCATTATAAGGCCTCCTGTTAGTGAAATGGCCAAACCATTAAATATCATAAATAGTTTGTGAAGGTCATCACAGAGTCCTGCTGCAATGCCAAATTTGTTAATACTATGTATATGAACCAATATCAAAACTTCCGTCCATGGTATGTTAGAAACCCTATTACTTAAAGGTGACAACTCTTCTATACATGTTTGTTCTCCTTACGTTTTGGAAGGCGATGCTTTCATATTACTAAACTTCCCTGGACTACACTAAAGAGAGGGATTTACTGTGCTCCGTCCGGTATGGGAGTATTAAGGTTTCACCTGGCATTAAACTGTCATACAAGTGAATTGCAGTTAACGCCAGATCTAACTCCGGCATAATCTGAGAAATCGCTGATGTCTAGGACAGAACCGCAGTCTGAGTCAACTGAAGTTTAAGGGGGTAAATTAACATAGTCCAAGGCGGCTGACCGAAAAAAAAAAAATCCATTCAGACTATATGTGATACTTTACAGGACTCTGAAAGTAAGAACGTTTCTACAGTTTGGACTTGGCAACAACACAACAGTAAGACAAGCATGAGAGGTACACACTACTAACTCTTGCAAGCAAGTTTCAGACACAACAGCTGCTCTATCAACACAAAGTGTGCTTTAAGTCATCTGTCTCTTACATGTTAAGTCCTGTTTTTGAATACCAATAACTTTGGTCCCAAACCAATAATAAACGGAAAAATCCTCGTTTAGGTGAAAGACAGGGGTTTGGTAATCTTACAGTTGGGGAATAACTGGTGTGGTCAGTTTCAAAAGTAAAATAGCTGTAAAGTTGGGTTTGCCCTAAATGTTTATTTTTTTTCCAGAGGAATAGGCTTACCCTAAACTTTGCACACTGATAGTTTACATTCCCTTTAGTGCCTTTTGCTCAAGTTGCCTTTTCACATTTTGCAGAAGATTGTGAATTTTTCTACATTTAGCACAGATTTTTTTTTTTTTTTTTTACATTTGTTTCAGGAACTCATGTGGTTAGCGCTATTTTGAAAAAGGGTGCAGAACTCTACAAATGTGTCTCCATGGACTGCTAGACCCAAGTCTCAATAAACTGACTTACTGTAATAAACCGGACAGCAGATATCCTCTTTGGATTATTGATGGTGGCAATGATCGATGCGGTTTCAAGTTTGTACACATCCAGTCTGTTATGTATTGCAACTAGATATGTCTCGCCAGTGGGAGACCACTGGACTATATGGGCATCTACAAAAAAAGAATCAGATGGTTAATCAGAAGTTAAAGCTTGTAGAATAGTAAGAGGGTAATGAAAATGTTCCAGATGTAAAAAGGAGGGTTCATATGGGATATGGTTGGGTCAAGTGTAGAAAAGGGGCTTCTGGGTTTTGGGGTACAACAAAGAAAAATGTGCATGGATGGCAAGAAAGGATACATGCAAATGGAGAGACTAAAATTATAAGGCGCAAAGACACAAGACAATGGTAGGAGACATACATGGGTGGTGCACAGCAAGAGACGGGCAGGATAACAGAGGGACACAAGACACCGGGAAGGATATAGTGGGTTAGGAACCATCCAGGCTGCAAAACTACATAAACAAAATGCATCAAACCAATCCTGCTGTATATAGGGTATTTTTGCTTGAGACATAATGTGTAATTTTTTCCCCTCCAGTTTTGCAGCTGGGAGACTGATACAAAGCACCCATAAATTGAAAAGAACTACAATAATGTTTGCCTTGTTTAAATAATTTACACACATATTGTGCTATTATACGTTTGCATTTCTTGCTCCCCCCATGCAGTCAAATAAAATAATCCATGAATCATTCAAAAAATTGCTCAAAACAACACAAATAAGGGGGGGGGGCAGAGAGGCAAATATGATCTTACACGCCACTTACTTTGCTTGATATTTTTAATAAACGCAGAACGACCTTCAATAAGATTCCAAGTTCTGTAACCGAGAAAGCAGGAGAAATAAAACACAATGAATGTGTATGTGCGTTTATAAATGCTTGTGTAAACCCCTCTTGAACTCGGACTATTCGTGTCTCACTGGCCCACAATTCCACATTATGGAGCTTCATTTCACGGGAATAAGCAGCTCTCAGATGACAAGTCATGAAAGACTGTACTATGGTTAACTTACACAATTCAAATACAGCTTTTATTTTAGACATAGTTTATACTTTTTTTTTTCCATTCTTCGTTTTCAATTTCAGAAAAATATTAATGGGAAATAAATCTGCCACGGCCTTCTAAATATGTCTGGCAAGGTGAATTGAAAAATAAATGCTGTGTAACGGAATCAAGCAACTCACATCTTAGAATCACAGCAGCATTTACTATGTAAACTGACCTCTAATGAAAGCAAAACGTACGGTATAATCTGTGAAATTAGAGATTTTTGGAGCTAGGCTTTTGGTCCTACATGAAGCAGCAATCCCAGCTGTGTTATGAGATATTTATCTGTGTTATGAGATATTTATCTGTGTTATGAGATATGTATCTGTGTAAATACTGGTTTGCTTCTCCCCTTTTGGGAATTCAACATTGCAGCCAAATCTGGAAGGTCCCCCTGGGACAACAGGAATCCGCAACGTCAGAGGTTGCGGCTTCCTATTAGACAGCCACTGAAGTAATTACACCAGTAAGCATGTACAGAACTGAAGGGGAGGTGTAAAGAGCGGAGTATACTGCATTTTAGCTCTGGAGTACTCCTCGGTTCCCATGGGGATAGATATACACACACATTTTAGACAGGGTTGGTGTTCTCAACATTTCTTTTTTAAACTATGAGACACGCAGCATGTTTTATTCTATCACTTCATTGCAAATGCAAGCTATGTTGCCGACTAGGGACAAAGCTAAAAGCAGTAAATATGTTTTGTAAATTAAAAACACGATAAAAGAACATTGAATTGGTTTATCATGAATTGGCATGATTCACATTCATTGCACACTTACCTTAAGGTTTTATCTGTTCCCACAGACAATGCTAACTTTCCAGAAGGATGAACTGAAACAGAGGTGACCTGCCCCCTGTAATTGGGGAAGAAAATCAGGTGATTTACATCTCCAGGTTGATGGATAAACCTAGTGTAACACGGTTATGTACAGTACTACTCACTTGTGCGCTCTGAAGGATTTCTGGCATTCCCACTTCTTTGTATTCCATACGCAAATCAAGCCGTCTTCAGCCCCACTCAGCAGGTGTGTGTTACCATGAAACTCCAGACATGTGATGGAACCTAACGATTGAAGATTAAACCACTTAGAAACATGCAGGAAAAAATCTCCATCATTAATAAAATGAAATGTAAGGGTGTCCAGCATAGGTGAAAAATTGATGTAAAAAGAGTGTTCAGTTTTCCTACAAAACAAGTATTTGCGGTAGATTGCAACACCTTATAATGCACTAACAAGATCGTTTTTCATACGAAATTACAAATGTGCAGAATGTTTGAGACCACACGTGTCTTCTTCATGTAAACTATCAGCGCATTAACGCTTTAAACTGGTTTCACTCCTACCTACCGGGCTGATTTCAATATGTGCCTCCCAGGCTCTAAAACCAACTCCTTGGATGTCACCTGTGGGGTCACGCAAAGTTCTATTCTGGGACCACTACTCTTTTCAGTCTTCATCAATCAGGGCTCGACAAATGCACTCGCCCACTTGCATGGGGCGAGTTCATTGTGCCCGCTGTCGAGTGTTTCCGGCAAAGGGGTGCGGCGTCTCCTGGCATTGCCTGCATCTCTCTCAAAGTTCAGTGTTTCCCCTGCATCTGGTGTGAAATGATGTCATGATAACGTGACGTCATGACATCACTTAGCATCCCGTTGTCATGGCAACGTGCAGCCATTTTCACACAAGATGCAGGGGGAGACACTGAAGTTTGAGAGAGACATGCAGGAAAATACCAGGAGACACCACCGGTAAGACACGACAGTGGGTAAAGTGAAGGAGGTGAGATATGGAGGTTACAATAAGACAATTTTTTTTATACATTTTTTCCTGTCTTGCTTTCTGGATAAGCCACCCACCTATCTGAACGAGCTCCTCTCCACTACCAAACGCAGCACTTATCACTTAATATCTGACTCCAAAAGACTGCACGGACCCAAGATTCAACACAGAATCCGGCTGCTCTGTTACCGTGCACCTCACGACTGGAACAGCCTAGCAGAGTCTTTCAAATCCGCCTCCGGTTTAAAGTTCTTTCAAGACTTCAGCTGTCTTGCCTCTAACTGTTACATATGGTCATAACATTATCTGTAACTGTTCATGATCTTTAAATATAATGTACAATGCTGTCCATTTAATGTAACCATGTATAGTCATCATAACTCTGTGCCCAGGACATACTTGAAAACGAGGCAACTCTCAATGTATTACTTCCTGGTAAAAAAAAAATGTATAAAATGAAAATTCATTTGTGACAAGGACTTCAAGAAGTGTAAGGCTTCGTCCCCAGTGGCTGCACGTGCGACGGCATGCGCAGCGCACATCAGGTAAGGCCCTTTGTGGGGCCGGCCCTAGTAGCTGCCTGCGCACACCTGCACAATGCGCGATTTACAACCTCCTTTGCCACAAGACAAGAATTTTGTCTTTTGGCTCGGCGGCCGAGCAATGGCCACGTCACTGTGGCGGTTCAGCCAACGAGGGCGAACCAGCCACCGAGGGCGAACCAGCCACGTGGCGTCATGGCCACACACCCCCAATCGCGAGTGATCTTAAGTCCATCAGATCGCTCGGCTGGAGACGGAGAGCGCCGGGAGGCACTCTGTCGCATGCGCGGCGTGTGCAGTGGGCCCGTAGCCTATGGGTAAGCACCGCAGAGTTCTCTGACATGCTCGGTGCGGCTTCAACTTCTGTGGCAAATACAGGATTTTAAAGAATACATCTGTAGGTTTGAATGATTCTTCCCTGCATATCCCGCTGTACCTTGTGCTCTAGGGAGGACATAATGGTTTAATGATGGCTTCATTCTGCCTGCCTCACTTCCATGAATCATCTGCTTGAGACACCCTGCTATAACATAGGAGGTAGGTGGCACGAAGACATATTTACTAAGTGGTGATAAACTATAAGGCCTCGGCCGTGTTACTTGCTTGCTGGCGGAGGCGCGCTCCTGCTCAGCACTGAGCCCCTACAGCCGCAATTAGAGCGGCTTTAGTAGGGGCTCGCCTATGCTTCCGCAAGCGAGCGGAAGCGTAGGTCTTAGGGAATTTTTAAAATTCCCCCGATTGCGGGCGCGACAGGCCTGTCACGTGAGCGGTTTTCCCAATGAGGGCGAACCAGCTCCGTGACGCCACTGGCCCGCCCCCTGACGGTGCGCAGAGAAAGCAACTGCAAGGCCAGGGAAAGCACCCGCTTTCCCTGAGCCTCAGCAGGGAGCCTGGCCGAGGCCTAAGGCACCTTACAATAAGAGATGAGGTTGTAAAAAGACATGTCCATCAACTTCTAAGACAATTTTAGTCGCCTGAGATACTCATCCTATCAGTGGATTGCTGCTTTAAACGGACATACCATTGTGATGCAGCAACGCTCCATGTTCCACCTTCTTCTTCATGTCATAAATCTGAATCGTTTCATCTTTGCTTCCAGTGGCTACAAATCGATTATTCACGGAAACCACCGATAAAGAAGCAGTGTGGGCATGATGCGTGAAATTTGGAGTGGCCACACATTTCTAGAGGGGAAAAGGAACAGAAAGGAACGCAGCGATTATTTCAAAGGTCAAACGTATTTGTTTGGAACAGTGCTGTCTGCGAAGCAGTGATGTGAAACTAGAATATAAAGAGATACTCATTACTGTATATTAACTTTCAAAGTGAGGCAGGCCAAATATGTTTCCCTTGGACACAAAATAGAAAACACCAGCAATTTTTTCAATCCCCAAAGCATAAAAGATTTAATAATAAATAAAAAAAAATAAAAAAAACGACAACATTAAAGCTAAATATTAGTTCAAATTAAAAGTATCACAGAGTAAGCCTCACAGATCCTTCCAGCATTTAAAAGGCTCATGGCATGAAAAAAATTGTTGTTACAAAAGTTATTAACTTTTATTATTGCGGCTTCTGGCAGTGAGGTGGTTAAGTAGAGGTTGACGTGCAGCGGTACCAGGTCTACCGAATACTAATATTTTATTCACGCACTCATCCTCTTCCTGTTTTACAGTATATTGCCCAAATCTAAAGTAATGCTCAAAGAGCTCTGGTCCAATGTTCAAACACATTTAGATATTTTCTTACATCAGACAGTGCCACTACGTGTTAAAGCCACTTTTACCACTGTGAAGTGATTATGATGTTATTTGCTGTTGTGTTGTTCTGGTATGTCCTTGGCTCATACAGATGCTCCCAAAATCTTACTCTGAAGCAGGGGTGGGCAACTTCAGTACTCAAGGGCTACCAACAGGTCAGGTTTTCAGGATATCCCTGGTCCAGCACAGCTGGCTCAATCCTTAAAACTGAACCAGTTGGTGGCCCTTGAGGACTGGACTTGCCCACCCCTACTCTGGAAAGTAGCTAAATTTCTCATGGTATGTCTGAATTCGGCTTGCCAATTTTCTGTGTTCATCGGTATATGCATTTGTTCACATATGTATGTACACGTATGTACTGCAAGTTTATTTATCTACGTATGCACAAGTGAATGTACACCTGAACCTGTGAATGAGTCCAAACCATAGAACTATTTTGTCTTTAGTAGTTGATAGTGGGCTCCTAAATTTGCTTGCCCTCTTTGCTATTCCAGTCCAACACCTACAATAAATTACATATTCCCAATAATGCAGACCTGTTAAGTATAAACAGCTGACTGTCAGTCTGCTTAGCATTATTCAGTTGAGTAAGAGGTACTCTGCTGCCTCACACACCCACTGGTCCAACTTGAATTTCAAAATCATCCTATTTTTATTATAAATGGTCGAGACAATAGCACAATGTTTCGGGGACGCATCCCCCTTTGTCAGATGCAGTGTAGTGCGTCGACCATCTGTAATAAATATAGGGCGATTTGAAATCCAAATTGGATCGCAGTATATGTGTAGCAGAGTACATCTTCCTGAAATGTATCCTTGGGACTGCTCCCCCCACATCCGGTACCATCAAAAGTTTACTACATAGCACGAGTGCACTGGCTTCTTACCCTCTGAAAATGTACCTAGTTTATTTATAAAAATGTTTTACCAGGAAGTAAAACATTGAGAGTTACCTCTCGTTTTCAAGTATGTCCTAGTTCTTAGCATTAGCTGTCTCATACACTTCAATTTAGTCTCAACCATTGAATAAAAATAACTACTTCATATAGCGCTTTTCTCCCAATGGGACTCAGAGCGTGTCACAATTACAGTGCAGTGTGCTGTATGCAGCACATAGGAATGTTATAGACACAGTCCCTGTCTAGAAGAGCTTACAATCTTTTTTTTTTTTTTGGTGTCTGAGGCACAGGGAGATATAGTGATTTACCCAAGGTCACAAGGAGCGGACATTGGATTTGGTTCCCCTGCTTCCAACTCAGTGTGGTTATGAGTCAGTGTCTTTACTCACTTCAGTACCAAAACAGCATTTTCCTATTAAAATGCCAGCACATGGTCTAAACCTCACTGATCGGACATCTCATCCTACTACAGAATATGACACGTTTCGCTATTCAAAACTCACACCCACACACTTAGTATTGCCATTTCTGTGACTCCATTTCTCCGTGAAAATATGTATTTAATCAAACTCGCGTCACAGGCAGCTAGCGCCCTAAGATACGCGTCGGTGTATGTGCTACCCGACTTACCTTATTCCCATCCCGCTGCACATTATACCCAAAGAGTATCTGCTCATAGCAGCCCACCACTAACTCAATGCCACGGTCCATGCTGCAGCATCTCCCACAACAAACACGTGCATCCAAAACACGCGTGCGCGCCCCGCCCACGGGGTCCTGCGGCTGCAACGTGGGCTGCCCATAACATTGCCTGCATCGTCCTTCCCGAGTGTTTCGCTTCCCGCCCGTGGCATCCCCCCAGTAGCCGCTGTATCTGTGTCATTGCGGTGGGAGGCCGGTCTGTGGATGCCGTGGTGAGGTTAAATAACAGGCGGGTTAGACAGGCAGAGTCAGGGCGCCCCGCACGTCCCCGGGTGAGGGGTGTTTGTGACGTCACAGACACAGCATTGTGTCAGGATGAAGGGGGAGAGAATGCAGTGATAAGTGAGTGTTCGGCAGTGGAGTGCTGGGTGCTGGCAGCGGGCCTGGGATCATCACGTGACCGCAGATACTGCTCATGAGTGATTTGCAAACAGCAATCTCACTTCGGGGGTGGGAGGGTCATGTAGTTTCATTTTTTTGGGGAGGGGGACTGGGTGTCGGTGGAATGTTTAGAGCTGAGATTCTCATTGATAAACTCATATTTCTAGTCCTACAACATTGTAGTTTATTAGAGCATGGGCTATTTACAGTGTTTATAGCAGCAATCCTTTTTTTTGTTTTAAATCTTATCTGTACTGGTAGGTCTCCTATGCCTGGAAACTCCTTGGTTCTGGATATATTTGTAGTATTCTCGGGAATTTAACCCCCCAAAACCCTACTAATATAGCATGGGTTACATGCCTGGCAACCATGGTCACCATGATTAGACTGTAAGCTCCTCGGGGCAGGGACTCCTCTTCCTTAATGTTACTTTTATCTCTGTAGCACTTACTCCCATGACCTGTTATTTATATTATCTGTTATTTATTTGATTACCACATGTATTACTACTGTGAAGCGCTATGTACATTAATGGCGCTATATAAATAAAGACATACAATACAATACCATGAGGAAGCCGAAACAAAATCAGATCAGTGACCATTTTGGAGTAACAAAACATTTTGTCCACCTACCAAGTGTCGAACATTTTCAGGAAAACTTGCCGACTGTTTCTCAGTGACACTCGCTGGATTCTTGCCCAGTGGATGCAAGATGACTGCCGCGCCAGCCTTTACTCTGGTGGCCGTAGAAAGCTGCAACCGTTGCTTTCTATTGATGACCCTGGGGACCCAACTTGTCATTCTTTGTAGTTGCTTTTATGTTCCTAGACCTGCGGGTCACCCTGAGCTGAAACGCAGTCTCCGGACCTTTTTGGAGGCTCTCTGGTTCCTGTTATATTTGTTTTTGGTTTTACACACGCATACATACATGCAAATAGTAATTAGTAATACCATAGTTCATGTAATCCCTAAAATAAAAGCAAGCAATGAGTTAGTGAAAAGAGAGAAACGTGCTGTCCATTTTACTGAAAACAGTCATTGCAGTTTTGCCCTTACAGGAAAAAAAAAATCTATAAGAAAATATCACCACAAACGGAACTCGGGATTGATCCATTTCCTTTCCGGTGATCTTGTAAAGATTAAAAAAAAAAATATTGTTAAGGGCGTTACTGTTTTTTTTATGCTTTTTCAGTAAAATGTAATACACTGCTGTGTGCCCCTGCACTTTCTCTTCACCATGTACATACATGTATTGAGCTACCTGGAATCAGCTGCAGGCGTAATTACTCAGAAGCAAGACTGGGTAGTGGGCTCAGGAGATGATACCCTGTCACCTGATCCTTATGAACACTTGAATTTGGAGAATTCTGTTTTATTTTTTAGATAGATGCCTTTTTGACAAATATTGCTATTGTTCTATTTGTTGTGGTGACTGTTGTTTATATTCACTTTTTGATCACTTATTTACTGAGTCCTTCCCCCCCTCCCCTTCCAGTGGACTGTCGCGATTATTACTGCACCTCCTTTACCTTTTATATATTTTTCTTTTATGCTATATACACGCGCACACACAGAGTGGGCAGGGTTGCGTAAGAACCACTGTTTGTAGTTATCATTTCTTTTTTCTTACATACTTTCCTTTTTTGAAGTGAAACTTCCTTAGTGGCGCCTCATTCGTGATGGGGCAAAAAAGAATTGTGGAGACAGAAATGAAACGGATGTGACGTCAGTGCTGGCAGTTGAGGCCGGGCTGTGTTCTGGCTCAGCCCGACCCCAACACTGACATCACACCCGCTCCACAAATCAGATGCGGCGGCGGCGGCGATAGCCGCCGGCGTCGCTCCTAACGGCCGCTGCTCCCCCCACATGGCTGATGACATATGCGGCGGCGGTAGCCGCCGGCGCCGCTCCTAACGGCCGCCATTCCCCCCGCACATCCGCTGCCAAGCCGCGCATGCTCAGTAATCATGGGGACTGGAGCAAAGCCACGCATGCGCAGAAGCGGTTGGCAGCGGCGCCGTTTCCCGCCCGCTGCCACGGCTGTAAACATGTGTTGCCGTTCCCCGCCTGCTGCCCGGGACAGCAGAGACCGCCCGACCGGGACAGCAGAGACCGCCCGACCGGGACAGCCCCCCCCCCCTTTCCTAACCCGAATGGGACCTCCCTCCCAGCCCACACATGTGCCCGCCTAACTTCCACTACCGCTGCCATGCCGCGCATGCGCAGAAGCGGCTGGCAGCGGCGCCATTCAGCCCTCCAGTGACGCGGGCGTTTGCGGCCCCCCCAGGAAGCGGTGGTACAAAAACCCGGGCGCAACCCGCGCGGACCCCCCCGGACCCCCCACACACTGACGGACCCCCCACACACTGACGGACCCCCCCACACACTGACTGACCCCCCCCGGACCCCCCCACACACTGACAGATCCCCCCAGACCCCCAAACACACTGACTGACCCCCCCAGACCCCCACACACACTGACTGACCCCCCCAGACCCCCACACACACTGACTGACCCCCCAAGACCCCCACACACACTGACTGACCCCCCCAGACCCCCACACACACTGACTGACCCCCCCAGACCCCCACACACACTGACTAACCCCCCAGACCCCCACACACACTGACTGAATCCCCCAGACCCCCACACACACTGACTGAACCCCCCAGACCCCCACACACACTGACAGACCCCCACACACACTGCCTGACCCCCCCAGACCCCCACACACACTGACTGACCCCCCCAGACCCCCAAACACACTGACTGACCACCCCAGACCCCCACACACACTGACTGGCCCCCCAGAGACCCACACACACTGACTGAACCCCCCAGACCCCCACACACACTGACTGACCCCCCCAGACCCCCACACACACTGACTGACCCCCCCCAGACCCCCACACACACTGACTGACCCCCCCAGGCCCCCACACACACTGACTGACCCCCCTAGACCCCCACACACACTGACTGAACCCCCCAGACCCCCACACACACTGACTGAACCCCCCCGACCCCCACACACACTGACTGAACCCCCCAGACCCCCACACACACTGACTGGACCCCCACACACACACTGACAGACCCCCACACACACTGCCTGACCCCCCCAGACCCCCACACACACTGCCTGACCCCCCCAGACCCCCACACACACTGACCCCCCCAGAGCCCCACACACACTGACTGACCCCCCCAGACCCCCACACACTGACCCCCCAGACACCCACACACACTCACAGTCACACGCACACTCAGTCACACTCACACGCACAGTCACACGTACACTCAGTCACACTCACACTCACAGTCAGACGCACTCAGTCACACTCACAGTCAGACGCACACGCACAGTCACACGCACATGCATAGTCACACGCACAGTCACACGCACACGCATAGTCACACGCACAGTCACACGCACACGCTCAGTCACACGCACACTCTCAGTCACACGCACACTCTCAGTCACACGCACACTCTCAATCACACGCGCACTCTCAGTCACACGCACACTCTCAGTCACACGCACACTCTCAGTCACACGCACACTCTCAGTCACACGCACACTGTCACACGCGGAATTCACACTTGGTGCAAATAGCTAATACAGGGGATGTGTGCCGAGCATGCGCATTCTAAGTCAAATTTATTTGCGTTTTGTCATTGAGATTGTATTTTGATTTTAATTAAAACATCACCAACACCAACACAAATACAATTTCTGTGACAAAAGTCAAAGAAGTTTCACTTACTATGCGCGTGCACAGCACACACAGCTTTTTTTTAAATCAAAAGGATCTATTTTAGAAAGCTGCTCTTCTTTCTGTTTTTATGGCATAATTGTCAAAATCTCCCTAAAACTAGGTCCAATGACATTGCCGGCATTAGAATTTCTTGTAATCGGCACATTTCCATTTGTGTGTGTATATCTGTATGTAAAGATGATGCCTTTTTAATGGGTAACTGATGTTACAAAATAATAGTAATCTTTGGGACAACTAAGCTCCCCCTCCCGTTTTGAAGTGAAACTTCTTTAGCGACATTCATGTGTTTGCTTGAGGCGGAAGTCAGTGGTGACAGAAGTGATGTCACTGCTGGCAGATGAGGCCGTCAGTGTTGCCAGCTGCCAGCAGGAGTCACCAGAGACGGGGAAGACAGCGACACACACCACCGCATCCCCCAAACACCCCCCCCCCCCAGTGACCCGCCGAACCCCCCACCCCCCCACACACACTACTGGTGCTGCGCGACCACCACCTCCGCAGCCAAACTGGGACCTCCGCCGACGGGGGGGTGGGCCACCTGAATCATCATGCTGGGCTTCCCCCCCCCCCCCCCCCATGTTACGCTGAACACCACCTGAGTGATGCGCACCCCCTCCCCCCCCAGCTGCCTAACACCCCCCCCCCCCCGTACCTCCGCCGGTGGGCTGGCTGCAGTAGGACACACAGCTGTGTCCGCAGCTCCGCCGGGGGGAGAGAGTGGGGGCTGCTCCGGCCATGTACCTCCGTGGGGGGGGGGGGGAGGAGAGAGGACAGGGGGGCTGCTCAGGAGACTCAGGCATAGGCCCCCGTGTCTGCAGCTCTGCTGGGCGTGGAGGGAGTCAGGAGAGAGAGGGGGCAGTACACAGAGAGAGAGAGATGCAAACACCACACACAGAGAGACACACACACTGACTGACACACACACACGGAATTCAGTTACTATAAATATAGACGTGCAAATAGCTAAAACGCGGTAAAACTTTTTTGTGTTTTGGAACTGAAATTGTGTTTTGATTTTCAATTTAAAACATCACCATCACAAATACAATTTCTGTGACAAAAGACAAAGAAGTTTCACTTAAAATGCGCGTGCACAGCACACACACACTTTTTTTTTTTAAAGGCAAGTATTGTAAGACCTGTCTTTATTCTACGGTGATCACCAGTGACACTTCTTTCTCTCTCTTTCTCGCTTCCTTTCCTGTAATAACTGTAATCTAATCAGATAGTCTGCTGGAATTTACCCAAAGTAAGACAAGGTTATCTAACCTTAGAGTGACCGGGTTATTTTCATGTATCCCTTTCCTCATCCAGTGTTATCTCAAAGCGCACAGTCATGTTTGAAGTTTGTTTAGTACCTAAAAATGAATACTAGATTGTGACAAACGGTAATCTTGATTTATCCCTAGACAAAATATAATTTAAAGAAGCAGTCATGCCTATTAATGTTTTAATTTTTTTATTTACAGACATCACACTGGTATGTCCTCGGGGACACCTCAATTTCCGAGATACTGGTTTAGTTCCCGGTGTATCTTCCTGAATTTTTAAAAATGGAACCTGCAGTCAACTAATAGGAAGCCCCAATGTTAACCCTCTGATGACATTGCAGCTTCCTATCGGTCAGTAGCCCCTCTGAGTTTGGCGGCCACACTGATTTCCCAAATCGGAGCTGAAAAACTGGCAACTAAATTGTTAAATATTTGAGGATCCAGGAAATAAGAATAGCGCTGGTCAGCTGTGGAGGAATCGTTTTGAATTTTGTCAATGAAATTCAGTAGTGAAAACAAAAATAAAAAAAAGAATAGGGAGGGAATTGCTGCTTTGAAAGGTGCAGGTCCCCAATAAATAACCGGCCTTTAGAGTGAGCTTGACGTGATATTCTTTAAAGCAGATTACCAACCTTATTTTTTATTTAGCTGTCCTTTTATTTTATTATTTATTTAGTCTCCATTACAAAAAGTTTTTTTTTTTTTTTTTTTTTAAGTTAATGTAGTTGGTGTATTCAAGGGGGTTAATGGGGAATTCAAATGTATAGAAACAACTACATAAAAATATATGGTGCAAAAAATCCCATGGAAGCGCCCCCCATAAAATATTGAACCCCAATTATCAATGAAGAATAACCAGGGAAAGAAACTTGGTCAAAAAACATAGATCACACCAGGTGTTACCAGCACTCCAAAAAAACAAGAGAGCTAATAAAGCTTAGAGATAATATTCTGCATTCACTGAGAAAAAAAGAGAAGCTACAACCATATGCAAATACAAAACAGGTGGTAAATGAAATGCATGTACAGAACCTGAGAGGTGATGAGGGAAGGGGGCGGGGGGTGATATCACGATAAGGTGGGGGTGGGGTAGAAACAGTCCCTGACTGGGAAAGATGTCTGTGCAGGAAGATGGGGGGGGGGGGGGGGCAATGTTTCAGGGTATTATACCCCTTCTACAGGCCCATTCCCCATAGCGTCCACAGAGTGGGACTATTGTACTTCTCGACTCCCTCACAACGCAATCCTCCTAATCTAAAAACAAAAGTGAAGGGTACACACAGCTATGTAAGTGTTACGGTTGTGCTCGCCACAAACCGGGGCCGGACCGCGTGGCTGAGGCTGGGTTATGAAATCACCGACCTTAGACCGCGTAGACTGGTCCGGAGTGCGAAGTTCATAGTCAAACAGGCCAGGTTCAGGATTGGAGAGAACAGCGTAATCGTTGGACGAGCCAGAGTCAGGATAGGAGATATCCGGGTAGTCGTAGTCCAAGCAGGGAGTCGGTAACAGGAAATCAAGTAGGTCCTCCTGATTCAGCGTAATCGGCTGCAGGTCGGGAACGGGGTTTGCGCGAGTGGCGTCCACGTCCCATGGCGCTGGTCTAGGAGAGGGAAGGCAGACCGGAGTGGGGACACCGCCAGGCAGCACCGGTAAACCACTGCTTCAGCGCAAGAGTTCAAGCTGGCCTCTGCGAAGTGTGCAAGATCAGCATGCCACGGGGTCCAAACAGCAACCTCTGCTAAGGGTAGAAGCAGCAGGTTGCGGCTCCAGGGAGACAGCACACAGCAGGTCTCTGGGGTGCTTCAGTGCGGGAGTTAAAGCTGGCCTCTGCGAAGGGAGAAAGAGCAGCAGGCTACGGGGTCCAAACAGCAAGCTCTGCTAAGGGTAGAAGCAGCAGGTTGCAGGGAAAGCAGGAACTAATGCTGGAACACTTCCACAGGATTAGTCACGAGGAAAACAAGCAAGGGCTTGTGGCTGAACACAGTAATGTCCAAGAAGGATTATGCTCGGCAGAGAAGCATTTTGTGAATGCAGTATTTAAAGTCCGGCGGGCCAATCCCAGGAGGAGGGTGTGAGGGCACTGCTCCAATGACTAAGTACAAGGCTAGGTTGCAAAGAGGGAACTAGTGAGAACAGCACCTTGCAAGGCTACGAGAAAAGCCAGGAGTGGATTCCTGACAGTAAGCAGGCAAATGCAGACAATTTTACATGAAAAGTGTAATGCCATATAGCCTGTTTGTAACCTTATGTAATAGGCACTGTGCGTAACCTTATGTAATAGGCACCTGACACACCACAGCAAAAAAAGAACCTGAAAACAAAAGAACACTATAGTCTTAACCGAACTTCTGAAATATATATAATCTGTCCCAGAAAATGGTGTTAATAGGCTGTCAAGACTCTCAAAGATATAGTCCCTGTTACTCAGTATACCAGTGTTTGTAGCTTAACATCAAAATTACTCAATCTGTATATGCAAAGAAAAAACTGGTTCAAGAGTTCGTGGTGCACAGTCCTGTTCATAGTAGACAGCAGGATGGTCTGCTGTGAACAGGACTGCACCACGAACACTTGAACCACAGGTTTTTCTTTGCATATACAGATTGAGTAATTTTGAGGTTATGCTATAAACACTGGTATACTGAGTAACAGGGACTATTTGGGTTATGCACAAAGCAGTGATAAGTGTTTTTAAGTGAGATAAATGCTTTATGGCGCAATTTACGGCGCAAATTTTTTAGCAATGACTGTTTTGGTGATGATAAGCCTTTTAAGCGTGATACTGCAGTGTTATCACTGCTTTGTGAATCGCGCTGCACGCAATATTGAGAAATAAAGGCATTTATCTTACTTAAAAACATGTATCACTGCTTTGTGCATAACCCCCTATGTCTTTGAGAGTCTTGACAGCCTATTAACACCATTTTCTGGGTCAGATTATATATATTTCAGAAGCTCAGTTCAGACTATAGTGTTCTTTTGTTTTCAGGTCCTTTTTTTGCTGTGGTCAGGTGCCTATTACACAAGGTTACGCACAGTGCCTATTACATAAGGTTACACACAGGCTATACGACATTACAAACGAAAATCACCCCTGCCGAGGGGGAAGGATGGATCAGCAGGCACAACTGTGCAGGAAAGAATTGCAAACGGCTGGACTTGGCTGAAAAATGCTTTATTTAAACATGGATTTAAAAACTAAGAGGAGGGGAACAGACCCCTGCACCTCTAACGCGTTTCACCCAAGTGTGGGCTTTCTCAAAGAAAGGTTAATTCATATAGCTCCACACAGCATTTCTATACAACAAGTGATCCGGATGCAGTATTTATTTTCACAAGTGGGTCATATGCTTTGTAGCACTAGTAATTGAGGGACTCCACCTCAATATACCTCTGTTATATACGACATTACACTTTTCATGTAAAATTGTCTGCATTTGCCTGCTTACATAGCTGTGTGTACCCTTCACTTTTGTTTTTAGATTAGGAGGATTGAGTTGTGAGGGTTGGGAAGTACCATAGCCCCCCTCTGTGGAGGCTATGGACATGGGCCTGTAGAAGGAGTATAATACCTCCTTGAGAGTTCATTGGGAACGCGATCCAGGGATCATACTGGGGCACCCACAAACTATTTGCCTAACTGGTAAGGTATCTGGCAATCGGGGCAATATATAAAGTGTCACTAACTTGTATACTGCTCGAGCTACTACCATATACGGTATTATTGGACAGCCATCTATTTTGTCCATAGTACCCACTAATGACATAGGGTTTTGGATATTGGCATAGTCTCCTTTCCCCCACAGGGTTTTTTTGTTACCAATACTACTTGTTACAACAGTGGTGAACGGTATAGTTGGCTCATCACACGTATTTACGTATGACCCAGTCCTATCATTGTTCTCTTTATTGGATCAGAGCTGCATATTTTTTGTTGCATTATTTCTAATACCCTTTATTTTAACATTCTAGACTTAACTATTAAAATGTATTTTAAATAAATCATCAATCTACCAGTTCAGTAGGGAGAGTGCTAAAAACTAGGTTCTTGTATAGTATCATTATCCCCATGTTTGCCTGGTCAGTAGAACCGGGACGAGATGCGGTCCGTGATCTTATCTCTACCTGGATGACCACCCCATGGGAGAATATGTACTAGGGTAAACACTTTTAATAAAGACCTTAGGGACTAATATTTGTCGAATGACCTCCCCTGTTTGTGTAACCTTGTTCACCCGATATAGGATGTCTGTCAAGGGAGAAGGGGTTTGGCCCGGGATTAAAGGGGTTACACCCCATTTGGCCACCCCCTGCTCTCACTTGGGGAGAATGTATATTCCCCTGTAAAAATGTATTGTTTCTGTTCCAGTGTTTGCACCAACACATACACTGGGATTGATGCGGGAGGCTTAAGGGGTTAATGAGCTACAGTTTAGGAAAATACAAATATGTGTGGTGTCTTTTCAGAAATATCTGGGCTTCAAAAGGCTTGATTGAAGTTTGGTGTGACAAGTACAGAGGGGGTTTAGTGTACAGTATGTTAATACCTAATTGGCAGACCAAGGGTATATTGCTGGTAGAGACAGGTAGGACTCAGGTCTGGAGCATTGGGTGTGAAATATAGCACCTGTGACAAATGTTCTCTACACACAAGGCCCAGCTTCAAAGGATTTCTTGACAAGGGGTTATGGGGGCCAGGGGTGCGGTTACACAAGGAGATATCAGAATGAGTGACCTTATTAAATATAAGAATATTATGAGATGTCCTCGGCTGAACGTGCTAAAAGCTAGATGTGTGTATTCGTGGGACCGATTTGCCATAATGATTACAGACATGATGTCTAGCAGGTACTAAGAGACAGATATTAATATCTCTCTTAATTTTAGTATTACATGGTAATATTTAGTCTTATTGGGAGCGTCATGCGTGCCGGAATGTATTAATATGTCTCGCGTGGCAGTAAGTAGGACTGAACTGAAGTTATGAAGTTATTTAGATAGGAAAAGCAGTTTTTAAACGTCCTTGAGTGGGAGGAGTTTTACTCTGGGGAAGACTGTCAACCTCAACACTGATTTATGAGAGGGGCTGGGTTTAGGTTGTGTTCAATGGGAAATAATTGTATATAAACAAGGCTCTTTGTGATTTTCAAGATTGCTGTATGAACTGCCTGTCCAGATTTCACTGTTTCATCATTCCATCTTAAGTAAGTGTCTATATTTTGTCTGTTATTTGTATACCTCGTGTGTTCACATTTTCAAGGAATAAATTATATTTTATCATATCTAGTCGTGTTCAGTTCGACCCAGGTATTTTTGGTGTAAATTATATCTTGCCATAAGTAACCGTGACAAGCTCTATAATTAACTGGTGGCAGCGGTGGGATTGAACTGAACCTGTATTACAGTTTACTGCGGGACTCTGTAATACAGTTGGAACTCGGGTGAATTGCGAGTTCCTAAGGCTAAAGATATTGGACACACAGTGTACAACATATAACACAAGATATGGCACCTCCTCACTGTTCCCCTACTTGTGAGAAGCATTGCCTCCAGAAACAAAGTGCCGGCCATCCGTGTGACTGGAGCCGGGCACCGAGACCAGAGGAGTACATCAAGTCGGCGCGGGGACCGGCAGCCGGCAAGGCTGAGATAGAGGCGGTGATCGGTGAGCATGAAACCCGGCAGGCTGAGCAAAGAACCACCGCTGCAGCCGCCGTAACCATCAAACCGCCCGGAGAGCAGGGAACGGACCCAGCTCCGGGATGGCAGAGACTTGGGGAGGGAGCGGGTGGTCTCGGAGACCACGGAAGTCTTGCACCGGGAGAGGTAACGGCCGTTGCGGCGGCCCGTCCATTTTCCCTGAAAGAGCTAGCACTGGTGTGTGCGTTGGGCAAGACGTGGTTCCCGGCGAAGTGGACCCAGTTCATGTCATTGGTGCCGCACCGACCCGCTTACCCCCTCCCAGAAACCGGCGCTCGAGCAACTCCGCTCTGGAC
This sequence comes from Ascaphus truei, assembly GCF_040206685.1. Classification (NCBI taxonomy): domain Eukaryota; kingdom Metazoa; phylum Chordata; class Amphibia; order Anura; family Ascaphidae; genus Ascaphus; species Ascaphus truei. Next base: position 189,813,349 of record NC_134484.1, read on the forward strand.
TCAGTCGCCCCTTGCGGGGGGTAGTCCACTGGCGGCGGAGAAGATCCGGAATGAGCCCGGCGATCGAGCACCTCCGCTCTGGACTCAGTCGCCTCTTGTGGGGGGTAGTCCACCGGCGGCGGAGAAGATCCAGCAGGCGCCGCGGCACTGCCAACAAACGGGCCACAATAATGCCCGGTGCCTGGACCGTGCGCGGTCGGGCAAAGAAGCCCCTCAGGGCCACGCACACGAGCTACGAAAAAGATGACCCCGTTAGCGGCATCCTCCGATGATTCCCGCCCAGCCGGGGCGACAAGCCTTCGCGGGACGTCCCCTGGAGAACCTGGCCGGGCTGCATCGGCAACAGCGGCGGAGAGCGGCGGCCATCCATCGGATCCCGGCGGAGAACCGGCGGCGGCATCTTGCCAGCGGCCATTTTATTCGGGGGGAGGGTTGGGGTGTGCGAGAGATGGGTGATTCACATTGTTTGGCGGAGTCGGCGATTCCCAGCGATGACCGGAACCCCACGATCCACGCCGGCGACCCTGTACCAGAGCCGGGTGCTGTTGCAGCAGCTACCTGGGGCTCGCCCGTGGCGGCGACGGCGGCGGCGGCGGAAGAGCCGCGATTCCGGCAAAGTGCCGGAGCCCTTTCTGAGTGGGGGGAGAGACAGGGATTGCAGGAGGGGGTTATTTTACCTGGTTTGAATGGAGCCGTGTTACTCCACAAGGACCTGGGAGACTTGTCCTGCACCGTGTTACCTGTACCAAACCCGGGCGCTGTTGCGGCAGCGGCCCGTTGCTTCCCGGCCCAGATGATGCCGGCGGCCACTCCAGTCCCCCTGCAATTGGGACCAACGAAGGCGGCGGTCTCTGCGGGTACCAGCGAGGTAAGCCAGACCAAGTCGCAGACTGACCCTGGCTTATTTTTTCCCTTGACTGTACCTTGTGGTTCCCTGGTAGGGGTGACTGGTGGGTGGCAGGAGATAAGGGTATCAGGGGAGGGGAAGGAAGGGCAACATGTAGGGCAGCTAGGCTTCCCCATTACCCTGGCAGAGCATCAAGGAGACTCTCAGTTAAGAGCCCCACTGTTGCAGCCTTGCTATGGGCTGGAGGTATCAGGGGTTGTGGCAAAGTTAGACCACCCCAGGGTTACCTACCACCCAGGAGCTAAGGTGGGTGCATCTGCACCAACAACCCTGAGCTCACCTCCGGTAATGGGGGCACAGCTTCAGGGAGAGGGGCTAGCCCCGTTAGCACCCAGCTCTAGGGTAGGATTGCCTGGGAGAGGGTTGGGTGGGCCAGTGGGAACCGGGGAGGGAAGGCAGCAAGTGAGCCATCCAGATTTCCCCATTACCCTGGCAGAGCCTCAGGGGGTCTCTCGGTTTAGAGCCCCCCTGTTGTTGCCTGGCTATGGGCTGGAGGTATCAGGGGCAGTGGCACAGTTAGCCCACCCCCAGATTAGCTGCCAGCCAGGAGCCAAGGTAGGTGCTTCTGCACGAATGCCCCTGGGCTCCTCTACGGTAATGGGGAGGCAGTGTCAGGGAGATGGCCTCACTCGGGTGTCCCTAGGATCCAGGTTAGGAGTGGCTAGGGGGAAGCGGAGTGAGGAAAGGCTGCAGGTAGGTAGCCAGCACCAGATCTCAGTGGGAGAAGAAGGGCTAGTGGTAGCCGGGGAGGGAAAGCAGCAGGTATGACAGCTAGAGTTCCCCATTACCCTGGCGGAGCCTCAGGGGGTCTCTCAGATCAGCAACCCCCTGTTGCAGCCTGGCTGGGGGTATCATGGGCAGTGGCAAGCTTGTGCCACCCCAGGGATACCTGCCAGCCAAGAGCTAAGGCGGTTGCATCTGGAGAGGTTCCCCTGAGCTCATCCCTGGTAAGGGGGAGACAAGGTCAGGGAGGTAGGTGCACTCAGGTAGTTCCAGTGTCTGGGTTAGGATTGCCCAGGGGGGAGAGGAGTGCAGGTGGGCTGCAGGGAGGTAAGCAGCAGGAGTCATCAGCAGGGGCTGAGGTGCTGGGCCTAGGGGAGGCTAGGCAGGGAGACACTGTGGAGCAGAGGGAGATAGGTCAGTGGGGTGTCAGGCAGCTGGCAGAAGCTAGGGATGGGCTAGGTAGGCAGGAGGTCCCTTGTTCTGACTTAACAGGAGTGACCCCCCTGACAGATTCCCCAGGGTTTCCAGAGGTGGGGCTGCAGGGAGGTAGGCAGCCAGGAGCAGTAGCCAGGGCTAGCGGGTACAGCAGAGGGTTCTGTCCCCAGGGCAGCCAAGGGTAGCTACAGGGAGGAAGCGCATCACAGTGGAGTGGAGAGGAGTGATGCTGGCCCTAGCAGCAGTGATGGTAGCAGGTGCTTGTTTCCTGGCCTTCAGTTTTGAGAGGGCAGGGGCAAAGCACCTGGGTACCAGGGACCCCAGTACAGGATACTGGGAGATTGCCTTGTCCCAGGGGGGACAGGAGGGGGTAGGAGTCAGCACCCCAGGTGGTTTCTGGATTCCAGATATGATGCCACCCGGGATGGGGGCTGCCCCAGAGCCAGGGAGGAGAGGCAAGGGTATAGCGGAGCAGCTACAGGTGGGCACAGGACCAGGGCAGGTAGGGTCCCTACAGGATAGTGACATAGCTCTTTCCCAGACTTGGTTGACAGGAAAGCGACGGTCTGTGCTTGATAGTTGGTCTCTTGCTGATGCAGAGACATGCCAGTCGCTGGGCAGTATGCAGCCTGGTCTGCAGAGGTGCCCCTTCACAATGGGCTTGGTTCACCAGGCACTGGTTGGGGGGCAGAGGGTGGCAAAGGAGGATGCCCGGCGGCCACGTTGGAGCCCTGCTCAGCAGGATCTGGATTTCACTATCCAATGTGGCCAGGACAATGTACTGGACAATGCCGGAGGACAATTTTGCCAGGACAACCCCTCAGGACTTATTGAGTGCTTCAAGGAAGCCCATGGTGTCCCAGTGCCAGGGTGGGCAGCTGGGGCACAAGGCACCCATTGAGCAGGGGAGGTGTCAAGGGAGAGGGGGTTTGGCCTGGGATTAAAAGGGGTTACACCCCATTTGGCCACCCCCTGCTCTCACTTGGGGAGCAAGGGGTTAACTGGACTGGGGTCCAGTAATATGTTTTTATCTTGCTTCAGAATCCTAATGTATATTCCCCTGTAAAAATGTATTGTTTCTGTTCCAGTGTTTGCACCAACACATACACTGGGATTGATGCGGGAGGCTTAAGGGGTTAATGAGCTACAGTTTAGGAAAATACAAATATGTGTGGTGTCTTTTCAGAAATATCTGGGCTTCAAAAGGCTTGATTGAAGTTTGGTGTGACAAGTACAGAGGGGGTTTAGTGTACAGTATGTTAATACCTAATTGGCAGACCAAGGGTATATTGCTGGTAGAGACAGCTAGGCCCTAGGTCTGGAGCATTGGGTGTGAAATATAGCACCTGTGACAAATGTTCTCTACACACGAGGCCCAGCTTCAAAGGATTTCTTGACAAGGGGTTATGGGGGCCAGGGGTGCGGTTACACAAGGAGATATCAGAATGAGTGACCTTATTAAATATAAGAATATTATAAGATGTCCTCGGATGAACATTCTAAAAGCTAGATGTGTGTATTCGTGGGCCCGATTTGCACATAATGATTACAGACACATGATGTCTAGCAGGTACTAAGAGACAGATATTAATATCTCTCTTAATTTTAGTATTACACAGTAATATTTAGTCTTATTGGGAGCGTTATGCGTGCCGGAATGTATTAATATGTCTCGCGTGCCAGTAAGTAGGACTGAACTGAAGTTATGAAGTTATTTAGATAGGAAAAGCAGTTTTTAAACGTCCTTGGGTGGGAGGAGTTTTACTCTGGGGAAGACTGTCAACCTCACCACTGATTTATGAGAGGGGCTGGGTTTAGTTTGTGTTCAATGGGAAATAATTGTATATAAACAAGGCTCAGCCTATGGCTATTGTCTTTGTGATTTTCAAGATTGCTGTATGAACTGCCCGTCCAGATTGAACTGTTTCATCATTCCATTTTAAGTAAGTGTCTATATTTTGTCTGTTATTTGTATACCTCGTGTGTTCACCTTTTTCAAGGAATAAATGATATTTTATCATATCTAGTCGTGTTCAGTTCGACCCAGGTATTTTTAGTGTAAATTATAACTTGTCATAAGTTACCGTGACAATGTCATTCAGTGGTTCGAAGTGTGGGAACACCCTTACACCTTGTTCATTCACTACGTTGTCATTGACCCTTACCACCTTCTCATATTGTCTAGCCAAAGCTGGGTCTTCCCTCTCCCTCTGATGGAAGTCAGGAAGAGCCAGGTCTAGCAAAATTCCTAATATCTGTCTGTTCCCCATCCTGGTCATTTCCAGCCATGACTTGCAGTCTGTTGGGCTGACTAACTTTTCCGCATGTTTCTATTTACGCATCTTTGGGACGCAGTGTCTATTGGGAAAGAGCTCTGGGGAGAAGGGGAACAAGCCCCCGGGTTCTCCGGTACTGGAGACATAGGCTCCTCGTGAGTAGGGGCCAACAATGTTCCGAAGTAGGGCCAGTCTCGGCCAAGTAGAACAGGGGCAGGTAGCCATGGAGCAACTCCTACTAGCAGTCTAGCCTCTCAATCGTTGATGCGGAGGAGGATGTTC